>NC_089844.1:13689672-13747172 GCF_035609145.1 Eleutherodactylus coqui
GCTCTTACAGTAAAGAATCTCCTACTATGTCAATGTAGAAACTTTCTTTCCTATAGAGCGCAACCTTGTTACAATCCTGGGTACTAACAGATGATGGGAGAGATCTCTGTACTGACCCCTGATATATTAAACATAGTTATTAGAGCGCCCCCTTGTTACAGCCCTGGGTATAATAGATGATGGGAGAAAACTCTGTACTGACCCTGATATATCAATACATAGTTATTAGAGCGCCCCCTTGTTACAGTCCTGGGTATGATAGATGATGGGAGAGATCTCTGTACTGACCCCTGATATATCTATACATAGTTATTAGAGCACCCCCTTGTTACAGTTCTGGGTATAATAGATTATAGGAGAGATCTCTGTACTGACCCCTGATATATTATACATAGTTATTAGAGCGCCCCCTTGTTACAGTCCTGGGTATAAACAGATGATGGGAGAGATCTCTGTACTGACCCCTGATATATTTATACATAGTTATTAGAGAGCCCCCTTGTTACAGTCCTGGGTATAATAGATGATGGAAGAGATCTCTGTACTGACCCCTGATATATCTATACATAGTTATTAGAGTGCCCCCTTGTTACAGTCCTGGGTATAATAGATGATGGAAGAGATCTCTATGTCGCCTGATATATTTATACATAGTTATTAGAGCGCCCCCTTGTTACAGTCCTGGGTATAATAGATGATGGGAGAGATCTCTGTACTGACCCCTGATATATTTATACATAGGCATTAGAGCGTCCCCTTGTTACAGTCCTGGATATAATAGATGATGGGAAAGATCTCTGTACTGACCACTGATATATCTATACATAGTTATTAGAGCGCCCCCTTGTTACAGTCCTGGGTATAATAGATGATGGAAGAGATCTCTATGTCGCCTGATATATTTATACATAGTTATTAGAGCGCCCCCTTGTTACAGTCCTGGGTATAATAGATGATGGGAGAGATCTCTGTACTGACCCCTGATATATTTATACATAGGCATTAGAGCGTCCCTTTGTTACAGTCCTGGATATAATAGATGATGGGGGAGATCTCTGTACTGACCCCTGATATATTATACATAGTTATTAGGTCGCCCCCTTGTTACAGTCCTGGGTATAATAGATGATGGGGGAGATCTCTGTATTGTCCCCTGATATATTATACATAGTTATTAGAGCGCCCCCTTGTTACAGTCCTGGGTATAATAGATGATGGGAAAGATCTCTGTACTGACCCCTGATATATTATAAATAGTTATTAGGTCCCCCCCTCAGCCATCTTTTTTCTTTTTTTTATGCTCACTGAAAAGCAACGATCAGCTGATGAACGAGCGCTTGCTCATTTGTTGGCTTGTCATTGGCCATTTTACACGGCTTGAATGTGAGGCAAAAGAACATTTGAAGGAAGTTTGCACCCGATAATTGCCTGTGTAAACAGGCCTTAAACATGTTTGGAGACTTCTTATTTAAAAGAGTTTCCCATTAATAACATTGATCTGCCATTAATGTCTGATTATTGGGAGTCTGACCTCTAAGACCCTGTCTGATCCACAGAATGGGAGGATCTGGTCAGATAATGGAACTCCTCAGCAATGTGCAGAACATGATTGCCATTGTCCCCAGTGGAGAAATAACAAAACACTTAGAGCTGCGCATGCTTGTCGGACGATCAGACGATCCTCTCTACTGGCGGTCTGTAGGGGGCATCCTAAGCCCGGTTGCCTTGTGTGCCTTCACACATCCACTGGTCTCAACACCCCTAACAGTCTGGTCAGACGCTCCTCTCTACTGGTGGTCTGTTGAGGATGTCCTGAGCCCAGTCGTCTTGTGTACCCTCACACATCAATTGGTCCCAACATCTCCTAACAGTCTGGTCAGACACTCCTTTCTACTGGTGATCTGTCTGGGTGAGGATTAGGGGTCCTAAGCCTGGTCACCTTATGTGCCCTCACATATCCACTGGTCCCAACACCCCCTAACAGTCTGGTCAAACACTCCTCTCTACTGGTGGTCTGTAGGGGACGTCCTGAGCCTGGTTACCTTGTGTGCCTCACACATCCACTGGTCTCAACACCCCTAACAGTCTGGTCAGACGCTTCTCTCTACTGGTGGTCTGTCGGGGGGTGGGGGTGTCCTGAGCCCGGTCACCTTGTGTGCCCCCATCCACTGTTCCCAACACTTCCTAACAGTCTGGTCAGACGATCATCTCTACTGGTGGTCTGTTGGGGTAGGGGTCTTGAGCCCGGTCACCTTGTGTGCCGCCATCCACTGGTCCCAACACCTCTTAACAGTCTGGTCAGACACTCCTCTCTACTGGTGGTCTGTTGGGGGCATCCTGAGCTCGGTCACCTTGTGCGCCCCTATCCACTGGTTCCAACACCCCCTAACAGTCTGGTCAAACGCTTCTCTCTACTGGTGGTCTGTAGGGGACATCCTGAACCCGGTCACCATGTATGCCTCGCACATCCACTGGTCCCAACACCTCCTAAATGTCTAGTCAGATGCTCCTCTCTACTGGTGGATAGTCGGGGGCGTCCTGAGCACAGTTACCTTGTGTGCCCCCATCCACTAGTCCCAACACTCCTTATAAGTCTAGTCAAACGCTCCTCTCTACTGGTGGTCTGTATGGAATGTCCTGAACCCGGTCACCTTGTGTGCCTCACCATCCTCTGGTCCCAACACCCCTAACAGTCTGGTCAGATGCTCCTCTCTACTGGTGGTCTGTCAAGGGTGTCCTGAGCCCAGTCACCTTGTGTTCCCTCACACATCCAGTGGTCCCAACACCTCCTAACAGTCTGGTCAGACGTTCCTCTCTACTGGTGGTCTGTCGAGGCTGTCCTGAGCCCGGTCACCTTTTGTCTCTTCACACCTCCACTGGTCCCAACACCCCCTAACAATCATGTGAGAACGGCCCGGTGGGGAACAATTCATTGATACAACCATCCAGCTTCTCACATCCCAATAATGCGCCCCTCTCAGACTCTGGTAACGGGGTGAAATCTCTTCTCTGTGTCGTAGAGGCATCTAGTGGTCAACAAGCTCCACAGAAGTGGAAGAAGAGGTCACTACACACAAGGAGTCTCCGAGAGCCTCTTATACGTCGTGGGGGGAACCACTTTTAGGGCCCCCGGTGACAAGACCGTTCATCTAATCACCACAACTCTCATGATTCACAGATCTGCCTGACATGAAACTGCAGGACGAGTTTTACAGCAAAACAACAACTTATTCTGGGGTTGGATTGTTTAGTTATTCCTTTCTACCTGAAATGTCTAGCCTCTTTCTTCTCTAATGATCATATGATTTCAATTCTGACCAGCTCAGTTGTACTTGGGTTTATAGAAAGGTAGAAATGGTATAGCTAATGCTGTACTGATGCATTATGGAACAGATGTGAAAATGAAACAAAAAAAATCTCACCATCAAGATGGTACCTGATAAGCATCAGACAAGAGGCCTGCACAGGAAAAACTTTGCCAACTCACTCACCTGACTCCATATATGCCCTACATATTGTTCATGAAGCACCAAAAATAAGGAAACCAAAAGTTGACTATCTACAGCGCTCATCATTTACAAGACAAACCCTAAAAACCGGGAGATTTAAAAAGAGAGCATCGAAAATCGTGAAGCCTCCTTGATCTTAAATGACCAAAAGTCTTGAATGACCCGACAGACAATATGGCAGCCTCCTCGATGAATAATGGATGAGCTGTAATTTAAATAAGCCATCACCGATTCCAGCAAGTCCTAGTAGGTAGACACATTACAGGGGATCTCAATCTGAGATGTAAAGATAATTAATAACCAGCATCTTGTAAGTACTCTGAGATACCCAAAAGTCACACAGGCCCAAGAAGACTTAAGTAAGATGTTTTAACTGAGTGAAGTGATATCATCTTCCATCTAAGAGCAGCAATTATGAGCAAAATGTAATTACCAGGCACATTTCCCTAGCCAATCCAGCCTAGAATGGAGATGACTGCTCGCCACACAACTCTATTTCCTAAGTGCTTCACTAATAAACCAGATAGAGAGACGAGCGGACAAAGCTCCAGAAACATACAAGGCCGCTTCTTCAATCCGGGAGTAAAAGGTAAAAAATCCTGCCAAGAAGGATAAAAAACAACCCACAAATCCTGGCGTTGCCTTTAGGATTTTATTCTGCCATATTGAAGCCATCGTGGCCATCTACTTCAGTAGTGACCACTAGATCGCTACATTGTATCGACAGACCCGTAGCTGCATAGGCTTTACATTGTTAACTCGCTTCTTTAATCTTTGCTCCTCCTCTCCTAACGCTTTTACCAAAATGTTGTTTTTTAGATCATGTGCACAAAAATAAAAGAAGGTCCTATAGATTATTCCTGCCTTCATGCGTAAATACACAGTAGATAGGCATGCATCATGTGTATTTACACAATCCCATTGATCGGTCCGTAATATGGACCACGGCAGGACATGCTGGGACTTTTTTCACGTGAATTGAAGACCCGCTTGTCTGAATATCCCAATACCAATCAATGAGGTTCATGCTGTCCATATTAGATGCGTAAAACATATGTGCTTAATATGGGGCACAAATACACTGGTGTGAATGAGCCCTAAGCCGAGTGCAATGTGGGTCATTGAAGAACTGATTTCACTACAATTTTCCTGCATTCACGATACGTTATTGCGATGACCATGGGCAAATTGCATCAGATTTACATCGGTTTTTCATGTGTTAGAAAAAAAAAAAATGCATGTGGTTCGAATAGTAAGATGCTTTAAAAACGTGGTATACGAGTGGTAGAAAATGATGGGTGGTTTACACAAAATAGGAAATACAGCATTTTTTTTTAACTCGGACTATCGTCGCGAGGGAAAAAAAAAACGCTTGTGTGAATTAACCCAGTCTAATAAATGGGTTCTTTTCCGGCACAAATTCTGTCCATCTCGGAATCAGATGGAACTCGCATAGAAACAACGTCCGCGTGACTAGACCTTAAGTGCGCACAGAAAGGTGGTCTTTTCCCCATTCCATCAAATTGTAGTGGGGCAGGGATCTTAGGAAACGGTTCCTTCCCCCAAGCTATCATGTGCTTCCGGCACATATGTCCAACGTATCTCTAGGCTTCCATGCACCCGATGGAGACTAAAGCAGGGTCTGTTTGGCGTCCGTCAGGCTTGCATAGCATTTTTTGCTGTATGAAATAGCACAGTCAGGCATCCATGGGGGCTTATATACCGAGGCCACCATCGGAGGTACACATTGGGAACTCTTCCTTACACATACCTCTGACAATACTCGAATATGCGGTCTGAAACTTAGACTCATGACCTCCCACGCCTTTCGATGCATCAGGTGACAAAATAATGCCATTGTTGGCGATCAAAGGCAGCAGTTTCGGCATCACCCCATGAAAGGTCAGCAGTACACAAGTCCTCTCTGAATGTATGTCTCCAGGTGATTTTTTGCCTTCCCCAACGGCGCTTCCCATTTTTTGGATTCCATGAGATAGCGATTCTTGCCAGTCTTGTCTCAGGGAGGCGTAGAATGTGTCCAGCAAAACAGAGTGGGTCTTTGATGACTGGGGAATGGTGTGGCCGCATACCAGATAGGTGGTAGATTTCTTCACTGGTAAACCAATCACAGTAAGTGACCTTAAACAAGCAACGAAGGCATCGCTGTTGGAAAACATCAAGTTGCTGGTCGTTATGTGTGGTTGCATTCCATGTCACAGATGCATATAGTGCAGCCAGGACCACGATGGTGTTCAGAAGTCATATCTTCATTTATAATGGTAGTGAGACTCTAGCCCATATAGAACGTGGATGTTGGAAAGTCACCCAAGCCTTTCTGATAGGACATTGGACATCATGTCCGTCATCCCTGTCATTGGTGATTGCACTGCCATAGTAGACAAACCAGTTGACCTCTTGATACCACTGTGGTTGGTTGACCATGACCGAGGCATTTGTGGATGGGGCGTATCTAACTCACATAGTCTGTGTCTTCTGTCAGTTATGTCATAAACTAACCAACACCGCTTCTTCACCCAGAGCCGATACGGTTTGTTGGAGTTTGGGGAGCGATGGTACGAGGAGATCCATACTATGGGACACACATAGAAGGTGATGAAATGTGATTGTATGCACATTTTCAGTACAGCGTTGGTCCTCCTTTGGCCTCAATGAGTGCAATAAGCCTCCTAGGCATGTTTCTACAATTTCTCATAGATGTGTGGAGGGATTTGCATTCATTCCTCAAGCAGAGCTTCAGATAATGATCCACACAGCCATATACACACTACCGTTCAAAAGTTTGGGGTCACCCAAACAATTTTGTGTTTTCCATGAAAAGTCACACTTATTCACCACCATGCGTTGTGAAATGAATAGAAAATAGAGTCAAGACATTGACAAGGTTAGAAATAATGATTTGTATTTGAAATAACATTGTTTTTACATCAAACTTTGCTTTCATCAAAGAATCCTCCTTTTGCAGCAATTACAGCATTGCACACCTTTGACATTCTAGCTGTTAATTTGTTGAGGTAAGCTTGTGAAATTGCACCCCACGCTTCTAGAAGCATCTCCCACAAGTTGGATTGGTTGGATGGGCACTTCTGGCGTACCATACGGTCAAGCTGCTCCCACAACAGCTCAATGGGGTTCAGATCTGGTGACTGCGCTGGCCACTCCATTACCGATAGAATACCAGCTGCCTGCTTCTGCTGTAAATAGTTCTTGCACAATTTGGAGGTGTGTTTAGGGTCATTGTCCTGTTGTAGGATGAAATTGGTTCCAATCAAGCGCTGTCCACTGGGTATGGCATGGCGTTGCAAAATGGAGTGATAGCCTTCCTTATTCAGAATCCCTTTTACCCTGTACAAATCTCCCACCTTACCAGCACCAAAGCAACCCCAGACCATCACATTACCTCCACCATGCTTAACAGATGGCGTCAGGCATTCTTCCAGCATCTTTTCATTTGTTCTGAGTCTCACAAACGTTCTTCTTTGTGATCCAAACACCTCAAACTTGGATTCATCCGTCCACAACACTTTTTTCCAGTCTTCCTCTGTCCAATGTCTGTGTTCTTTTGCCCATCTTAATCTTTTTCTTTTATTGGCCAGTCTCAGATATGGCTTTTTCTTTGCCACTCTGCCCTGAAGCCCAAAATCCCGCAGCCGCCTCATCACTGTAGATGTTGACACTGGTGTTTTACGGGTACTATTTAATGAAGATGCCAGTTGGGTACCTGTGAGGCGTCTGTTTCTCAAACTAGAGACTCTAATGTGCTTATCTTCTTGCTTAGTTGTGCAACGCGGCCTCCCACTTCTTTTTCTACTCTGGTTAGAGCCTGTTTGTGCTGTCCTCTGAAGGGAGTAGTACACACCGTTGTAGGAAATCTTCAATTTCTTAGCAATTTCTCGCATGGAATAGCCTTCATTTCTAAGAACAAGAATAGACTGTCGAGTTTCAGATGAAAGTTCTCTTTTTCTGGCCATTTTGAGCGTTTAATTGACCCCACAAATGTGATGCTCCAGAAACTCAATCTGCTCACAGGAAGGTCAGTTTTGTAGCTTCTGTAACGAGCTAGACTGTTTTCAGATGTGTGAACATGATTGCACAAGGGTTTTCTAATCATCAATTAGCCTTCTGAGCCAATGAGCAAACACATTGTACCATTAGAACACTGGAGTGATAGTTGCTGGAAATGGGCCTCTATTCACCTTTGTAGATTTTGCACAAAAAAACAGACATTTGCAGCTAGAATAGTCATTTACCACATTAGCAATGTATAGAGTGCATTTGTTTAAAGTTAGGACTAGTTTAAAGTTATCTTCATTGAAAAGTACAGTGCTTTTCCTTCAAAAATAAGGACATTTCAATGTGACCCCAAACTTTTGAACGGTAGTGTATATATAGTATCCTATGTCTATACTTCCTTCTAGTCCGTAAGCTCTTACCAGAAGGGTCCTCCCCCATGTTGTTCTAGCTGCGCATTGGTTGAGTACTGTATGTTGAGACTCGTTTTGTATGCTTCCCTCGATTTCTAATGCGCTGCGGAATAGGTTGGCGCTATACAAATAAAGATCATTTTCATGAATTCAGGAGTCTGAGAGTCACATAGAGCTCTGTACGGGAGACATGATGGTTGGTACCCAGCTTTCCCAGCGAGTGGCTGAATATACAGCGACAGAAGAGACGCCAGGGAGTTAGATTTACAATTGTTATGGATAGGGGGCTTTTTTAAAGTAGGTAAAACCCAAGAAAGTAAGAAAAAGTCATCTTAAAAGTAACGCTGTGATCTTATACAGGTAGGAGAGCGCTCATGTGCTGCGAGTCCAACCAGCGGCACCCAAAAGGGAGATACATCATGCTGACTTATGCACGAAGGTCGCCAATACTGATGTCATTCTCTGGCATTTCACCTGCTCCACCCTCTCATCGCAATCTCCAAAAGGTCCCAAATGTTATCTGGAACGACTCCATACGATTAGAGCATAAAAAGATTTTCCCTCTTTAATCCGCCTCTCTGTTTCCAATTATATTTCAAAAAGGTTGTCTGAAGCGTTGGCAACTGTTCTCATCTCAACGTTTTCACCAAAAACCGACAGAAGGCTTTAACCCTGCCTGGAAATATGGCGGTGCATTGTAAGCCGAGGAGGAATTAGCATCTGTGAGCGTGCCTGACTCAGCGAGATGCAATTAGCGATGGGCAAGGTTGTTCAGTCCCGCGTTTCATGTAAGTTACGCTCATAATCTGACCTAACAGCAAATGAACATCAGGTTGGAGGCACGTATGTCTAGCTGCCTTCATCGCGGCTCTGTTGTCTACGTTGGCATTAGCGGCAAGAGAGGGCAAAGCCTGTAATGCGTGTGCTGTAAAAGACGCTGGAACCCCAACGGACCGCAGTTAAGTCGGTGGGGCCCGTCGCGGCCATTTCAATTTGCTGCATGGTAAATTAAAGAGGTATTCCCATCTCAGATTCCGCAGCACGCGCCATAGAAGTCTGATAGGCGCAGGTCCCATCTGTGGGACCACACTGACCCCGGCCACCTTGACTACGGTGGCCGGAAGGACGGAAATAGCCGAGCACCTCTGCTACATTGTTTCCATATCTCCATGGAAATCAATGGGAGTCACGCAAATTGTGTAACACAGCGAGCTACGTGGTTTCTGTAACTTAGGGCTTGCAGAAGCAGAGCACAATAGCTTACTGTGCTACATTAATTACGGAACTTCCTTTAACCCCTTAGTGACAGAGCTTTTTTGTTTTTTTTCTATTTTCGTTTTTCCTCCCCCGCTTTAAAAAAAATTGTAACTCCTTTATTTATCCATCGACGTCGCTGTATGGGGGCTTATTATTTTTTGCGGGACAAGTTGTAGTTTTCAATGGTACTATTTAATGTACCATATAATGTACTGAAAAACTTTTAAAAGAGCAATGGAAAAAAAAAGGAAATTCCGCCATCTTTCGGTGCGTCTTGTTTCTACGGCGCACAAACGACATGAAAAATAACCTGATAACTTTATTCTATGGGTCGGTACGAAATTACCGTATATAGTCGAGTATAAGCCGAGTCAATAAGTTTTACCACAAAAAACTGGTAAAACTTATTCACTTGAGTATAAGCCGAGCTATACTGGAGTATATACTAGGTAAAAAAAAAATACAATACTCACCTCCCAGCCAGCGTCTGTGTCCCCCTGCAATGGGTCTCCCCAGCGGTATGGCAAGCTGCTAGCAACTTCTCCCTGCTGTCATCTCCAGGCTCGGCTTTGAATTCCCCCCATTAGCACTGTGATTAGATCGAGCGCCAGCCAATCACAGCTGGAGCTCGATAAACTAATCACAGCCATTCAGTGATGTCAGTGATCGAGCGCCGGCTGTGATTTGCTGGCGCTGGATCCAATCACAGAGCCTAGTTATACAGCGCTGACGGCGGGGGAATTTAAAGCCGAGCAGCGAGATGACAGCGGGGAGAATTCCAAAGCAGTTTGCTGCACCGCTGGGGAGACCATCATGCCGGGGACACAGACGCCGTCTGGAAGGTGAGTATTGCGGGGTTTTTTCCTCACTCGAGTATAAGCCGAGGGGGGCTTTTTCAGCACAAAAAAATGTACTGAAAAACTCAGCTTATACTAGAATATATACGGTATATAGTTGGTTTTTTTTTGCTGTACTACGAGGGAGATAAAAAAAGCTAGTTTCTGTCGTTATTTATTTTTTTGACAACGTTCATCGTGCGGGATAGATCATGCATTACTTTGATAGATCGGACTTTTACGGACGCAGCGATACCAAATATGTATTTTGGATTTATTATTTAGATTCTTTTATTACAAATATGGTAAAAGGTTTTTTTTTAAATAATTAGCAAAAGTTTATTGTTCTTATTTTTTCTTTTTGGTCCCCAGAGGGGATAACAATGTGCGATGCTTTAAATGCTCCTGCACTATGATGTAATGCTATAGCATTACATCATACTGCGATCGGGCAGACAGTCTATTAGGCCACTCCACAGGCACGGCTTGATAGACATTCTGCCATGACAGCCCTGGGGTATTTTGGAAGACCTCTGGCTGCCATGAAACCCGCACGTCCGACCTGCGATCTCATCTCAACATTGTTCGGGGGATTTAAATGCCACTGTCAGACAGTGGCATTTAAGGGGTTAACAGCCCGTATGAGCCGTGTGGCTTATTGGAGCTGTTGTCGCTGGGTGTCAGATGTAAGAAACAGCTGGCGTCCGCGATGTATGGAGAGAGATCACCCCACAATCTCCCTTCATACATGTCATGTCAGGAAGGAGAAGGAGGAAGGATCACACAACTTCAGAGTATCCCATAATGCCTTGAAAGCAGTTGTTGTTCTCTCTTCTTCTTCTTTACTAACTTTGCCTTAAAACCAGCTCAGGGGTACTTGGGTACCTCCCAGGTGACCTACGAGTGTTATACAGAAGTATAACGCGCAGCACACCCCTTTTAGGGTTATTGGTGAAGTTCCGGTTCGATTCAAACTAATTCAGATCAAACTAACTTTTTGCTGAATTTCGGCAAAGCAGCCAAACTAAACTTTCCAAGTTTTGCTCATCACTACTGCTGAGCGTCTTTATGACCAACGTGGCACGGTGAGCGCCACATCGGCATACCTATTTAATGGTTCTTAGCCCTGGATTCGCTCTCTTCTGTTTCCTGACTTTTTCTCTACCTGTAGGATGAATTTCATGTCCGTTCGTGACATATATTGAAAATATATATCAGAATACAAAAGCCAATATGAGCTGAAACCTGGTCTAGAACCTTCCACAGCGCCTGCTATGTGGATAATTTGGTGCTATAAAGATGTTGGCTTCATGTATAAAGAGTTACACAGAATATTCGGCGCCTAATTCTGCTAGTAAACTCCTAAAAGATGATGGTATCAGGTGATACGTGCCGGCCACATGTACACTGAAGCACGTGAGCCTCGGTAAGGGTGAAGAATCCAGCCGTTCCTCCAGTGGCTCCGACTCATCTATACAGGTGTTCCCATCGTCTGCTCCCCCCATCTGCAGGTTACAGGTCTGCGAGGCGCACTCCTCATATAATACGGGGTTTGCATACACTAATTATTCTGCTTAATTATCCTCACTCAGACAAACCATTCCCTCCCGGCTGGCACGGAGCTGGCAATCCGCACTCATGTGAGATCCTCCATTGCAGACCGGCACGAGATGAGAATTCTACTTTGCAGCAATATTATTAAAGCCGTTCGACAAATGCAATAAACATCTTTGCCCAAAGCAACAAACAAACAAAGCGACTCATTTTCTTTAAATATGTGGCGAGTACACAGGCGGCGTATACGCTCATATATCTTTCATGGCCATTCATATTGAGCGTTATATGACAGCAGTGAAAGTATCGGCATTGTAGAATAAGATTACTGTATACATCAGTAACAATTCACAAAACTCATCTGCAAGTTACAGATCATCCTGTTCATCATTGCAGAAATATATACACTAGGTTGACCCCCATCAGTCCTGTGCCATCGGGTGATGTGTAAGCGTTAGGTATAAAGGAGAGGATTATCCAATCAGATCCCAGAACAGAAACCATCAGATGCCACCAGGTGTAGAGCTGACAACGGGGTCTGGTGGGGGGATGTCACCAGGGGTAGAGCTGATGACGTGATCTGGTGGCGGGATGTCACCAGGCGTAGAGCTGACAACACGGTCTGGTGGGGGGATGTCGCCAGGTGTAGAGCTGACAACAGGGTCTGGTGGGGAGATGCCACCAGGTCAGGTGTAGAACTGACAACGGGATCTGGCAGGGGGATGCCACCAGGTGTACAGCTGACAACAGGGTCCGGTGGATAGATGTCACCCGGTGTAGAGCTGACAACGGGGTCTACTGGTGGGATGCCACCAGGTGTAGAGCTGACAACAAGGTCTGGTGGGGGGATGTCACCGGGTGTAGAGCTGACAACGGGGTCTATGGCGGGATGTCACCAGGTGTAGAGCTGACAACGGGGTCTGGTGGTGGCATGTCCCCAGGTGTAGAGCTGACAATGGGGTCTGGTGGGGGGATGTCACCAGGTGTAGAGCTGACAACAGGGTCTGGTGGTGGCATGTCCCCAGGTGTAGAGCTGACAACGGGGTCTGGTGGTGGGATGTCACCAGGTGTAGAGCTGACAACGGGGTCTGGTGGTGGCATGTGCCCAGGTGTAGAGCTGACAACCAGGTCTAGTGGTCGGATGTCGCCAGGTGTAGAGCTAACATCGGGGTCTGGTGGTGGGATGTCACCAGGTGTAGCGCTCAAAACGGGGTCTGGTGGGGGGATGTCACCAAGTGTACAGCTGACAACCGGGTCTGGTGGTGGCATGGCACCAGGTGTACAGCTGACAACAGAGTCTGGCGGGGACTGTCACCAGCTATAGAACTGACAACAGTGTCTGGTAGAGGGATGTCACCAGGTGAGAGCTGACAATGGTGTCAGGTGGTGGGATGTCACTGACAACAGGGTCTGGTGGTGGGATGTCACCAGGTGTAGAGCTGACAACGGGGTCTGTTGGTGGGATGTCACCAGGTGTAGAGCTGACAATGGGGTCTGGTAGGGGGATGTCAGCAGGTGTAGAGCTGACAACGGGATCAGGTGGTGGGATTTCAGCAGGTATAGAGCTGACAACGGGGTCAGGTGGTGGGATTTTAGCAGGTGTAGAGCTGACAACGGGGTCAGGTGGTGGGATGTCACCAGATGCAGAGCTGACAAAAGGGTCTGGTGGGGGGATGTCACCAACCAATCAATACAAGACATCGCAGGTTCTGGACCTTCCAGAGTTCATTGCTGGCCATATTATTCGGAGATGGAAGCCCTCCGGTGTGTGCGATGCCGCCACATTCAGGAAGACTTCGCAAGCTGACAGAACGTGGACAACAAAGCCTTGTACGAGCTGTGAAGACATCACACACATCGTCTGCCCTCACTCAGGAGGTCTCACAGGGCATTGGGAAATCCATTAGCACCAGAACCATCCATAGAGAATCATCCACAAGGAGAGGCAGCAAGTATATGGGATCTTTCATCCACGAAACATGAGGAATCGGGTTAAAACAACCTCCCAACTTTTATTGAATAAAAGACTGGCATTTTCCAGCAGCGACAT
Source organism: Eleutherodactylus coqui (assembly GCF_035609145.1). NCBI lineage: Eukaryota > Metazoa > Chordata > Amphibia > Anura > Eleutherodactylidae > Eleutherodactylus > Eleutherodactylus coqui. The sequence goes on from NC_089844.1 coordinate 13,703,321, forward strand.
TTCTGCCAAGATTTCTATGGCCTTTGTCAAGCTGTAGAAATCTTCGCTGAAACATTCCGGATAATGTGACATCACCTAACCTGTGGCAATAGTTTGGTACAGCTCTGTGTCTCTACCAACATAACCAAGCACCATGTCCTACAGCCCGGAATGTGTTGAGGGTTGGTTTGAGGAGCACGGCATCTGCAAACTTCATTGGCCGGCCCAAAGCCCAGATCTTAATCCCATTGAGCATCTTTGGGATAAACTAGAATGCTGTATCCGTGCACGCCTACCATCCCCCACATCACTATCTGAAGCTCTCCTCAAGGAATGGAGCCAACTCCATCTACACATCTATAGGAATTTGGTAGAAAGCAGCCTATCAGAGTCACTGCAGTCATTAAGGTCAAAGGCGGACCAACAACATACTAAAAATGTGAATAAAATTAAATTTCATCACCTAATATGTGCGTCCCAATACATTTGTCAATATAGTATAGCTCTCCTCTTACTATGTCTCCCAAACTCCAACAAATAGTATTGGCTCTGGATCAAGAAGCAGTGATGGTTAGTTTAAAGTAACATCGTATGTTAGGCTGAATGAAGACAATGTCCATCTAGTTCAGCCTGTTTCAACTCCTTCCTTGTTGGTCCAGAGGAAGGCAACCTTCCTGACTCCATAATGGCAGCCAGAGTAATCCCTGGATCAACAACCCCGCTGGTCACCTAATGTCTATATCTTGTAATATCCTTCCGCTGTAGGAAGACATCTAGTCCCTCTTAAACTCCTCTATGGATTTTGCCATCACCACGTCCTCAGGCAGAGAGTTCCACAGTCTAACTGCTCTTACAGTAAAGAACCCCCTTCTGTGTTCGTGATGAAACTTGCTTTCTTCTAGACGCAGCGGATGCCCTCTTGTTACAGTCGAGGTCCTGGGTATAAACAGATCATGGGAGAGATCCTTGTATTGTCCCCTCATGTATTTATACATAGTTATTTAGTCACCGCTTAGCCATCTTTTTTCCAGGGTAAATAATCCCAGTTTTGGTGCCTCTCTGGGTATTCCAGTCCCTTCATTCCATTTATTAGTTTAGTTGCCCTTCTTTGAACCCCCTCCAGCACTGTAACATCTTTCCTGAGCACCGGTGACCAGAACTGTACACAGTATTCCATGTGAGGCCTGACAAGTGCCTTATATAATGGGAGGATAATGTTCTCGTCCCTCGCCCATATACCTCTTTTAATGCACCCCAAGACTTGCCAGCTGACTGGCATTGATTGCTCCAGTTAAGTCTACAATCCACTAGTACCCCCAGGTCTTTTCCCATATCACTTTTCTCTAGCAGTACCCCATTTAGTGTATATTGGTGACATCCATTTCTCCTGCCCATGTGCAGAACTTCATTGAACTTCATTTGCCATTTCCTCCCCCAAGCCCCCGGCTTATCTCGGTCCGTTTGTAGCCGCACATTGTCCTTTATTGTAATGTCTTGTATAATTTTGTATCATCTGCATATATTGATATATTACTTTGCAGCCCCTCTGTCAGGTCATTGATAAATATATGGAACAGAATGGGGCCTAATACTGAACCATGTTGCCCCCCACTGGCAACGGTGGTCCAATCAGAGTACGAACCATTTATTACCACCCTCTGCTTTCTATCTATCTATCTATCTATCTATCTATCTATCTATCTCTGAGCCAGCTCCTTACCCAGATACTCATGTTTTCGCCCAATCCGAGCTGTCTCATTTTGTATATTAGCCTATTATGTGGCACGGTGTCAAATGCTTTAGAGAAGTCCAGACTTACGAGATCAATAGACTCTCCCAGGTCCAGCCTAGAACTTACTTCATCGTAGAAGCTGATCAGATTGGTCTGATCGACCCCTCATGAACCCATGCTGATGAGGAGTTATACCGTTTTTCTCCTTGAGGTATTCTAGGATGGCTTCTCTCAGAAACCCCTCAAATATTTTTCCAGTTATTGAAGTGAGACTTACCGGCCTGTAGTTACCAGGCTCTCTTCTTGACCCCGTTTTGTATATTGGAACCACATTGGCAATGTGCGAATCTAGAGGTACAACCCCGGTCTCTATAGTATCCATAAATATAAGAAATAGCAGTCTAACTATCACATCACTTAGATCCTTTAGAACCTTTGGGTGTATTCCATCTGGGCCTGATGATTTGTCGATTTTAATCTTTTTTAACCGGTTCCGCACTTCCTCCTGTGTTAGATATGTAATATTTTGTGAGGGGTTCATTTTATTCCCCTGCATCTCATGTGACTTTTTTTTTTCGTTCGTGAATACAGTTGAAGAGAAACTTTAATAGATTTGCCTTCCCGCATCGTCTTCTATGGTTTCTCCTGCATTATTTGTTAAAGGGCCAGTGCTCTCAGTGCAAATCCTTTTACTGTTTATATAATTGCAGAATAGTTTCGGTTATTTTTGCTCTCTTTGGCGATCAGTCTTTCTGCCTCCTCCTTAGCAATTTTGATCTTTTTTTTACATATTTAGTTTTTTCCCCTGTATGTTTTTAGCGCTTCTTTGCTGCCTTCTTGTTTTAGTAGTTTGAACGCTTTCTTTTTTTCATTTTTTGCTCCCCTTACTGTCTTGTTGAGCCACATTGGTTTCCTTCTACTTGTAGTTCTTTTATTTTTAAAGGGAATGAACTGCTCACATGAAGTGATTAGGATGTTTTTAAACTTTTCCCATTTGTTGTCTGTACTGATATTTTTAAGGGTGTTGCCCAATTAATGTTACCAGTAGTAGGTCTGAGCTGATCAAATTTTGCTTTACTAAAGTTTAGTTTAGGCTTCTTATTGAATGACAGCTGGAAATTAATTATATTGTGGTCACTATTTCCCAAGTGTCCCTCAACCTGTACCCCCAGGATTCAGTCCGGTTTGTTTGTTAATAATAAGTCCAGAGTGGCCCCTGCTCTAGTTGGCTCCCACACAAGTTGGGTAAGGTAGTTATCTTTCATTGTTCTCAAGAACTTATCACCCTTGCGAGATTTGCAGGTGTTGCAGCCGTTCTGAGGCCTTCGCCTTGCTTGCAGGCCAGACCAGGGTTTAGCTGTGTCCTTACCTCTCCTGGAGCTGAGGGGTGTGGTGGTTGCAAGAGTGATGTCAGTCCTCACCTGGTGCTGAGTAGCTCTGCTCCTATTTAAGCAGTGCTAGTACTGACCGCTATGCTTTTTGTGGTGAATTTGGAGAAACCACTCGTTATATTAGTTGTGTTGAGTTATTTAAATTGTTGATTTTTTTCAAGCAGTTGAAAATTTGCAAATTTTGCAAATAAACCAAATTTGTAATGGAGAGGTGAATAATTTTGCATCAGCAAACCCCAAATCAACAGGTTCCAATGATCTGGCATGGAATCAACAGGTTCCAATGATCTGGCGTGGAATCAACAGGTTCCAATGATCTGGCATGGAATCAACAGGTTCCAATGATCTGGCATGGAATCAACAGGTTTCCAACGACTTAGTAGAGAAAAACTTCAGAAAAATCCAAATAAAATAACTTTCAGAAAGATGCTGTGAAAATAGCTGTAATAAGTATAATTATAGTCTGAAAGCACATATATACCTGGCACATCAGTAAACATCTCCCCGAGCACCGACAGGCAGAACGGCAGCCCCTGGTCTTTTAGTTTCATCATAATTTTGAAGAAGGTCTCTGGATCTTTATCATGTTCCCTAAATGAAAGGCAAAAGAAAACATGTTTACTTGATAAGATAAAAAAACACACGAGGGAGACGGCCGAGGTTCTGTTCTAAGGATATCATTTTTGGGTTTCGGGGGCCGGAGGTATTTCAAAAGCATTTAATGCTTTGCCCTGTGGCCCCGGCTCTTCACTCCTCGACTGTGGAGAAGGTTATGAGTATTCTTTAGCTGGGAGCCATTGGCTTCTGATCATCGCACAATCAAGGTTTTTCCATAGCGTATGTTCAAGTTGAAGAGTTCAGCCGGTCATCGCGGCGAAGGCTTAGATAACGTAAAACTTGTTTTTCCATTTAGAGGAGTTTTCTCTCCAGGTAATACGAGGTTCAGATCTTTGTTGGAACACCACGGCTCTGCGTCTTCGATGCTGTTGGCTACGGTTAGCAAATCGAGAAATGGAGGGGAGAAAAGAGTTTGAAAAAGAAGTTTTGTTGAATTATCAGCAAAGACGTTGCAGCGGCGCGGCGGTGGATGTGATGTTACCAACCAGCAAATTGTCAGGCAGGTTAAAAAGAAAATTGAGGCTAAGATGCCAGTTAGAGATAAATGGTTGCTGCTGGGGGTTGAGTTGCAGATCTTGGAAGAGGGAGTGACACAAAATCAGAGGGAAATACTGTAACGGTAGTCTCCAGTCCTGCAAACAATTTTAATAATTGCTATAACTCACAGAACCTCGGAAACCTCTGCTCCCATTTATTTCCCCAGTGCAATAGTAAAGGCGCGCAGACAGACAGTCGGTATCAAAAGTCAGTACCCATTAACTCAGAAGGCAAGGCCAGTGGAGAATTACCTTCAGACTGGGGTATTATAGTTTTTTTACAGACAGATAATGGGCATTATTGTGTATGTTTAGTACATTTTGAGAGGTCTTAAAGAGGACTTACCACCGAATGTTGTATAGGTGTTGATGTAGAGGACAAAAGTGTGGACATACCCCTTTAACTGGAGTCAAATTCAATATGGCTGCCGAAAACGGTTCCTCTATAAAAAAAAATGTAGCCTCTCTCCCATTTAATACTTTCACACATTGGAAGTCAATTTTCTCATTATTACAACAGTTCAATGGGTGTATCCAGACTTTTGCCTCGCAGACCCCAAAAAATGTTTTTGTAAATAATTGCGATTAAAAATTTTCTTTAAAAGTCCCCATACCGTCTTGTAATGTGACCGACTCTCCTGCGGATTTTCTTTCTCGGGGCTTACTGCGCCTACCCCAAAAGGTCCCGACCAAACTATCTAATCACACCATTATCACGAGATGTCACGGATGTCACTAAGTGTGGCGGCCTCCTCCTCTTGTACCAATTAGTAACATGAATGCAGCAGTTACTGATCAGTGAGCGCCGGGTTAAATGGAAGACAGCAATCATAAAATCATCGCTCCTCAGCTGTTCATACTCCCAGATGTCTGATGAAGAGGCACGTTGCCTTCGAAGCACGGTACTTTGCTGATTCACAGAAACATATTTGCGCAGGGAAAGAACACATCTTGAACTCACTAAGCTAAGTGGCCATTCCTTTGGTTGGGAGCATTGGTGCATGTTTTATTTGCATGTGCAAAAAGTACAGTAAAAAACACAGCCGCGCATGCAAATACGCCACACCTGATGCGCAAAAATACACCTACCGCACTCTTGTGTGAATCTGGCCTTAACAAAGACAAGCCTTGACATTTATCCTGACCTGAGGAACATCCGTTATTCTGTCAAGTTGTGCCGGACTCTGGCTCTTTGCTTCAGTCGTAACTATCTCCTCACTACACTAATACTAATACTGGTGGACCAGCGTATCGAGGCTGGACGCACATTCCTCCGTGCGCTGAGCTCTGTTCCTGCCGTACAAACATCCCCCCACGTATCTATCCCGCATGTGCCTGCATCGCCTTGTAAGACGCTCTCCTTGTTCTTTTATTAACCAGGGCGATCAAAAGCCAAAAAATTGTGTACATTTTGGTGTACGGTCTGCTCAGGACTATTAAAGGGGTTGTCCAGGATAGAAAAACATGGCTGTTTTCATCCAAACACAGCGCCACCCTTATCTATGGGTTGTGTCTGGTATTGCAGCTCAGGTCCCATTTGCTTCAATGCAATACCACACAGAGGCCTATGGACAAGGGTGGCGCTGTGTTTGGAAGAAAGCAGACATGTTTTTCTAACCCAGTTAACGATCATCTGTTTGAAGGCGTTGTGATGCTGATGCAGCTCTGCAGCCTTTATGATGTCTAGATCAAGTACAACACTCTTCATACTCAAAATGACACTGTTTTTTTATAGCGACCATTCGGAGAAATGCAGAATGACGGGAAAATGGGTGGAGCGCTCCTATGGAGAGTACTATGGTGATTCGTAGTGATGTGGTATGACAGAAAAGTCCAAAAGCTCTGTGCGTGGTAAAGCCTGAAGGGCTGCCGCTCCAGATGTAGGCCACACTATAGGAAAGGCTATGGGGGCAACTGAGAAATGGATGCAAAAAGACTGGGCCGAGGCACAATTTTCTGACTCCTCAATTTATTAACCAATCAACATCCATGATGCGTTTTGCATGTTGCCTTGAAACACGTTACGTATGCTGGTGGTTCAATACATTGAGGAGTCTGGTTCACTTCTCGACATTGTTTTTTCATCTAAAGAAAGTTGCACCTACACTTTTTGCATCTAGTGCCTTATCCCATTGACCTAAACAGGACAAGACTGCAGTACTCAGAACAACCACTATGGAAAAAGGATGGTGTTCTGAGTAAACACAGGATTGAAGAACCCATAACGAGTTCTAGAGTCCCTTCAAACAGCTGATTGGCTGCGGTCCAAGGTGGCAGAACCCCACCGAACAGATAGCCTATTCTGAAAAAGCTGGATAATCCCTCTAATGTTTTGGAAGATTCGGGGCACCTAAAGTGACTTTTCCACTCAGACCACGAGATGGAAGCTATGGGAAACGAAGGGAGGAGGAGACCCATCATTGTGTGCGGCCCAACAGCAACAGAGCTTTCCTTCTGTCTTTGTTTGGGATGGTTTCTGTAACTCCGTGCTTGCACCAAGCCAGCCGGGTGTGATTATGATGAGGGTGACGAAGCGCGGGGACTTGTTGGTTTGCTCGTTTCATACTTTGGACCCAAAAAGGGTATTTAAATGCAACTTTTTGACCATCTGTGTTTTTTTTTCAACCAAAATTCCATACAGAGATTAATTCCGTCCCTATAAAAATATCCAAGTGCCAGCTTGGCTCACCGTCTCTTGTTGCTTTGGTTGGTCACTGTTCAGCCTCCTCTCCATGCGGCAGACGCCATGTCCTTCCCAGCTCCCAGTCTCTAGCCTCAGACCGTAGGGTGCGTCCCCAATCTACCTGAGAGTCGTCCCATGTAGAAGGGCCCTAAGCCCTCTACTCATGCACAGTGCGATGGCGCCAGCGTCTTTTCCATTAGCATCATTACGCTTGAGAAGCTCCTTGTAATAAAGCATAAATAAAACTGTCGATCAGGTTATCCTTTCTCATCAGCGCTGAGCTTGAAAGTCACCTTGTAAAAAAAAATACCCGACAATTACCAAAAAACAAACAACAAGCAAAAAGTTCTACAAAGTTGTACCAAAGTTTTGCCTTGTTGAAGGTCAAGCACTGCATAAACAGAGCCGAGGAACACCTACAAAATCTCCGGCTCTGCCGGGTTTACATTGCGTTCCTTAGGTGAGGTATTAGCAAAGCTTATTTCTTCCCATTTCCGCAGCTTTATTTGCTCATTCCCCTGTGATCAAACTGATTTCCATGATGTGTCTCTTCTTAGTTTTAATACCCGTTTTGCTTGTCATATAGACACAAGCATTTGCTATGAAATAATGAAACCATTTCAAAGACGACGGAAAATAACGAGTTGAAAGAAGTAAACTGGCTTTTTTTTTTTTTTTTTTAATTAACTGATACACAGCCCAGTACATATACATATATAGAATCATAGAAAGTAAGGTTAATTAACATAAAAATCTCACTAGTCGAGATGCAGGATTTTTGCATTTTTAAGCCCGGCTGCAGTAAGTGGCTTGATTTGCCAGTAATGACCCAGTTCTTCTAATGAGTAACATTAACCCCTGGCTGTAGCTGTCCAGGACTTAATTGTCAACTAAAGCTGAAATAGGAGTTTGTCGACGTGCAGGTATGTGGTATATTAGCTCATTTTATTTTCTACCCTTTAATAAATAAATCTGTTTCCAGGGCAACGAGGACACGGGCTCTGCCACCTCCCCCACTTTTTTTTTCCCTCATTGGATTTTCACACCAAGAATTTGCAGGAAAGGCAAACGGAGAACTGTTGACGGCAGGCTAGAAAGACAACATCCAAAATGTCTGCCCGTCGTCCGGCATTTGTTGGGTTTTCTAGACCGAAATAGCAGAATTGGATAATTGCACACAAAAAAACTAATAACAAAGCTATGGGCCAATGAACATTAAAGGGGTCCTCTAGCTTTAAAGTTCTCAGTGGGAAAAAAGTAAATGAACTATGTGGTTACATTCTTGACGCTTCCAATGTATAGCTACAGTATGTTCATGGATGGGGACCGCTTACCACAGTCCTGGAAAGCAGGGCATGTGCCCCGGGTGCAATCAGGTCTGAGGGCGGGTGGGTGGGGTGTTACCAGCCTAGCAATTTAACCCCATACAGTCTACCCAAGACAGAAATGGGTATACAGAAAAAGGACATTACAGTTTTGGACAAACTGAGCTTGTCCTACTTCAAACTGCTGTAGCTTGGGTTCTATCAGCGCTATTCTATCATTCTTGGCTTTAAAATTATACCCAGAACATGTCTGTATCACTTACAGAATTGGACATGTAGCCTCTTGAAGTGGGGTCAGAAATACTGAATAGCGCATGATTTGTGATTCTCGTGTGACCCAGGGAGGAGGTAACAAAAAAATAAAATAACAAAAAACACTCTGCACATAATTGGTATCGCCACATTTGTTACAACCCACACTATAAAATGTTACATTATCTACCCACAACGGTTAATTCCGTAGAAAAAAAAATCCATTTTCTGTTCATCTCGCTTCCCCAGAACAGAAATAAAAAGTAACCATAAAGTCATACACACCTCAAAATGGTACCAATAAAAACTACAAGTCATCCTGCCAAAAACAAGCCCTCATACGGCTCAGTGCGGCGGGTCACTAGGAGGCTGTCCAGGGAGATCTGTATGGACAAAGATGTTCAGTTTGTTGTATTAAAATAAAAAGATAAACTCTCCTTCCCCACTTTTCCTCCGTTTCCGCTTTGCCGGTGCCCAGTCTCCTTTGGCCTTCAATTCTTGGTGCAGAGCGCTGACACCAGGTCATGTGACCTTGCACCTATTCACCGGAAGAAAAGAGTCAGTGGTTGACCTCAGTAGTCACATGGCTCTGGTGTTGGGGACAGCATTGCCAACTCCCTACATCTGGGTGGGCAGGGGTTGCCAAACTGATTCTTTTTCCCAGGTGGAGGTAAGCCTAGCTCCGTCTCTGTGGAAAGTAACATGCAACATATGACCAGAGAACTAACAGCTAGGCTCCAGGCGGTGGGCTTTGGGGGGGTTTCTACAAATATTGTAACAGCAAACTATCCAGGTACTGCCCTGCCAGGGCCTCCCCCCTTAATACCATTACCACAGCACTTCATTTCACAGCACTCATTGGCATGGGACGTGGCCATTCCTACACAGTGGTGGCATCACTTGTCTCACTCCATGCAAAAGGGGCATGGCAATGGAACAGCACTCCAACTGACTAATTCTGCCCATGTACATGACTTAGCTATCAGTTAAACAATTGTTTGGCCGGCAGCTTCCTTTCCCGAGCTCCCCATACACATGTACGATCGGCTTGGCCTGGCATATTAGGTACAATGCTATACATTTCACTGCAACTGTGCCTGACATAGCACACAATGTAATTTGCATCAATGAGGCTGAGATGCTTCTAGGCCACGAGAGCGATAAATGTGATGTCACAGGCCTGAAAAGAGGTTTGATCTCTTTAAACAGCTGATTGGCAGCGGCCCTGCGTGGCAGACCACAACTCTTCTGATAGTAATGACTGATGGGGATACCGGAAGCAGAGCATAGAACACTGCGGTGCGGCACACTGAGTCTCATAACTATAAGCCTGGCTTCTCATTGCAAAAGAGGCACGTTGCAATGCAACAAGCCTCTTCCTCAGAAGTGCCGGAAGGAGCTCGGCTGTGGCCGGGGTGAAAGGATGGCTTAGTTGTTCGCATAGCCAAAAACGAGAAGTCAAGTTTATATATCCAACTCAGTGCTTCTCTTTACGATCAGAAGGTCGCGCCGCATCCCGATATCCTCCAATTCTCTACTTCCAGTTGTTATCACGCACAATTTCCACAATTCTGGCGGGTTTCTAGGCTGGTAACATCTTCATCTGTTCAAATCTGGTTTAAAGGAGTTGTAGCAGGATCACAAGTTATTCTCTATTCACAGGATAGGAGATAACTGGCTGATTGGTGGGGGTCTCACCACTGAGACCTCCAGAACCTGGAGAACGAGGATCCAGTGCCCCCCCACCATCCTCACTATCGCTTACACACAAGTGAGCTGGCGCTCTATTCCCTTTCAGTGGGACTGCCAGAGATAGCTGAGAGGTAGCCCCATTAACATGAATGGAACACCAACTGTGCATGCTCGACCAGCACTCCATTCATACTGACGTCGCTGTGAGGGAAGAAGTGGCAAGCAGAAGGGGACATGAAGCTCCTATTCTCGAATTGGTGGGGGTCAATCCGTTATCCTCTACCCTGTGATCCTGGTACGACCCCTTTAACAATGTGCTACAAAATCACTTTCTCCCTGCGGTTCCAGTAACCTCTTCCGGGGCGGCTCCAGCCGGGACTTCTTCACAGCAGCCCCATCCTGAGGATACATCAGCAATATATTTTTCCTGAAGAAAAACCCGTTAAAGGAGAAAATGCTGGAGAATGTAAGGCCTCGCTCAGATACAGCTGGGATCCCAGCAATGGCCGGGGTCAGACTCCTAATAGTCGTAGCCATAGGTCATAACGGTGTAAGATGAGAATGTCAAAAAACAAAAACATCTTCGAATTAAAAAAACATCACCGATCGAGTCACCACAACCATAGAGGTTGCATGGTATGAATTTGACTATAATGGCCTCACCAATCAGATGCGCAGAGAACGAGTGGTTTGGGGGTGATGGGGTGACGGGGGTGATGGGGGAGAATTGCGTGTAAAAAGGAGTATCTTGAATAAAACACCTTTAACAGCAGCAGCGCTCTCTACCTTCCGCGTGCTGCACAGCGTCCTCGAGCCGGTGGCTTGTCCCTACATGACTTTCTCAGACTGCCAAAGACAATATTAATGACTAATGGAAGCCATATTTATTTCTGATATTGTTATAGTATTCCACCTCATCTCTGCTTATCCTTCTACTGGATATTTCCATTATCCCAAAGATCTGCATTTCAGATACAGGTATGTTATCTATTAGCCAGAATACTCGGGTCTTACGGTTTTCCGGATAAGAGTTTTTCTTCATAATTTGGAACACTATGTCTAAAATATCCAGATCCCTATTTACAGGTTAACCCCTTGTTGTATGCGGCCCTGGTGCTGTGTTTCCGAAGCATGGCCTTCCACCAGGGTGCCAACTAATGTATACGGACTTAATCTATTGGGTTGTTGGGCTGCCAGCAATGCTGAAGAAAGCAATATTGAGGTTCTTGCATTTACTGTATCGGCAATTTGCACCTGTGAGATCATCATCCGAATATATTCCGGGTCCCCATGTTCCTCAGACATATCTTGCTAGTATCGAACGAGCACTCTCACAAATCTACATCAGTCTTCTATAATGCCGAAATCCATCGTTCCCACCCAAGACTCTCCGGCTATTGTATAACTCCCGGTATGCCCTACAGCCCCCGGCGGGCAGGGATTATAGTCTCACAGCAGCTGGCTCATGGCAGGTGGTGGTGGCTACATTGGTGCAAATACGTTCTGAATGGTGGCCGCTGCCGGACTATTTTGTCCAAGAGAAGACATTTAAGGAGATCATCTGGGCTTTAAACATTCCTGGTCCATCCTTAGGAGAGGCCAGCAATAACTGACCGATGGGGTCAGCCGCTCTGGACTCCTGCTGACCCGCTGAATGAAGAGTCTGTGGCCCTTGTCTGAGCTCTGCAGCCTCTTCTGAGCACGAAGCTGTTCTTACACACAACGCCTTATCATGCACCTCGATGGGAAGAGCCTGTGGTACTCGTCCACTATAAATGATATGGCGTACTGAGTGCAGGCTCGTAAACATTGAAGAGGCCGCAGAGGTCACATGAGCACCACAGCGCCTTCGATCACATGATCAGCAAGAGTCCGGAGCGGCAGACCCCCTCTAAGGTGCTCATAATAATAGTTATTAAGTTATTCCAGTCAAAAACTAATTAGCTCCTATCCTCTGGATGGTTGAGGTCCGACTACTAGTGGATTATCAATACCTTAGTCCCATTAAAGCTCTTTAAATAGGTTAAGGTAAATAGGGCTTAAAGGGACGGTATTACCAACATTTTTGTGCTAAATTCTTTAAACATATGTTTAATTGAAAAATGTGACTTTAATAATAGGTCATTTTCTGCTGCCACATTCCCTTAAAGGAGGGTGTCTTAGATATGAAACGACAGCCTAAGAGGTCTTTCATTGTGTAAAATAACAAAGCAGATGATGCTCTCCCCGTTGCCCCCCCCCCCCCCCCCCGCTGTCGCCATCTTTACAGGCTGTAGTCAGCATGAGCCTCCAAAAAAGCTGCTGCAGCCAATGAGAGCGGTAGGTTTATGGGACGTCACAGGCTGACTGCAGCCTGTAAACAACACCACAGCGGAGGCCCAGTGCTGGCGGCGGGGGGCGAGTGGGAACAGCCAGTATCAGCTGCTTTGTTATTTAACGCCATAGGGGACCCCATATGCTGCCCTTTTATAACCTGGACAACCCCTCTAAAGAGACTGTCGCCATGATTCTGCAGTCCACACTGAGAGCACCATAAGGCAGCGCCCGTCACACTGATCACACTGATATGTCTGCTGTGGGGATCTGTGCAGGAGTTTGGGAGAAACTATTTTATTAGACACAAAACTAGTGCTGCATATTCATGAGCCGCAGGCTGGCTACACCCACTCAGCCCTCCAGCCAATGATTGGCAGCTCTCAATCATTGGCTGGAGGGCGGGGTGGGTGGAGCTGTAGAAAATCAGCATTATTTCCACTATTTGTGAAAATCCCCCAAACCGGTTTTACAATCTTAGTCTACGAGGACGTCAAACAATACATTTTAAATGTTTTTTGTATTGAAACACATTAAGTCCGACGGCTGGCTAAAATGTGATGCGAATAGAGGTAATATTGCGACATAATACATTTCTGCACACGGTGGCTCAGTGGTTAGCACTGTTGTCTCACAGCGCTGGCCTTCCAGGTTCAAATCCTCCAAATCCTTTGTATGTTCTCCCTGCGTTTACTTGGCTTTCCTCTCCCATACAGATGGGTGAATACAGACTGTGAGCCCCATTGGGGGCCGAACCATCATACAGCGATGTGCAGTACTGCGGAGCGTGCATGCAGTGTATAACTGTGTTACAATGTATCCACATGCGGAGGGCGCCGCAGAGTAAGTTGCATCATGTGGTAACATAGAGACAATAGGAGCCTGTACGGATATCATCTCGGACACGGGTCCCTATTAGTTTTCGCTCTCCCCGTGAATTCATAATTGATTTAATTAATATCTAATAAGAGGAGAGTCGGGTGTGCGGGACGCGCGGCGCATACTTCATTAGCTTCCTCCATCTCAAAGCTCTTCGCATCCTATTTGAATATCCTTTCATTTCACTGGGAAAAAGTGCAAGTGTTTTGAAGTTTATTGAAAACATGATGCCTTTAAGATGTATCCGTAGAGAGCTTTTGTAGTATTCACTAAAGAAAACCCACTTTGTTCTCCGCGATCCACACATTACATTACCAGATGAATTTTTTAAACCATTTTGCATAATGATAAAACCGGTGACAGGCGAGATATCGGATGGGGATGCGGACATTTAACTCCCAACATGGAAGAGTCGGTGACACGAGCGCAGAAGAAGGACACGAAATCATCATTAGTTAGAGGAGGAAAAGGCAAAAACTCGTCACCAACAGAGTTTACTAAATAAAACACCAACATTTTTTTTCTTGGCCCTTTTTACAGTTTCCAGAAATTCTAACTTTCTGCGGCTGCAAAACATTAATGAATGAAATTTCGTAACCCTCTTAAAGAGGTAGCCACCTGATTTTTTTCCCCCTTCATGATGTAATCAGCCCCCAGTACATCCAATCAGCTAGTCGCACCTTGTTTAGTTATTCCCCACCTTCATGTTCTCTGAAGGGGTCATGGCTAGAACTTCACGGACTGTACGGTGCATGCTGTTCTCAGGGTGGACAGTAACAACTAGCACATTACTGCTGATGATTAGAGGCTCATGTCACACGGTTATAATAGAGGAGATCACAGCTCATCCTCCTGACTCCATACATATGGTGAATGTAGAGGTTAGTGATATTTACACTGTCCTCCCAGCAGGCAAAGCTGGTAATACTGTAACTGCTCATATGATGCTGTGCACATGCATCATGGGATTGATAGCGCAAAAATAAGTGAAAGCAACATCAATATAGTGCCTGATAAGCATCAGAGAGGAGGCTGCACTACATGAAAGTGGCCGCAGTACACAGAGGAGTACTCCAGAGTGTGACAGATAAGCAGGTGAGCGGTGGATGAAAAAAATGTGTTTTTGGGGGAGTGCTTCTTTAATTATCAGTTATTTTAACCCTTAAGCAACCCTCTGCTTTCAAAACAAAATGTTGTCCAGGGACAGGAAGGGGAGTTATATTACCTGGGGGTGGTCTTCTGTGCTGATGCCCCCCTGACCCACTGGTTCTGGCTCCTGTTTTCAGCCAACCAAGATGGAAGATGCAATCTTCACACTACCTAATCCCCACCGTAGACTGGTAGTGTTTAACGACTAATGCACTATGCCAACTCTGATTGATCAACACTGCTCACGTGATCAGCACTGACCAATCAGAGAGCAGTGCAAGTGTACATTAGAATTGCAGCTACCATGTTGGATGCCTGAAAACAAGACCCCCCGAACCAGCAGATCAGAGATCTATCAACAGAGAAGAACAGCAGCAGGTAGCATGCCGCCCCTCCGGGTCTGAGGAGGACTGATTTAACCCCTTGAGTGGCAGGTTTCCTATCACCCTGTCGTGCCCACCAGGGCAGGTTTTTAAAAATGGTCTAATCATTGAATTTCAACTAGTTTTGCAGTTGCGTCTCAAGAGCCATAACTTTTTCATTTTTCCATTGACATGGCCATATGAGGGCTTGTTTTTTGCGGGACAAGTTGTGATTTTTTAAACAGGGGGGAGGAAAAAAAGAAATGGGGAAAAAAGAAAAAAAGGGGCCATGTCATTAAGGGGTTAAATAATGTATTAACTTCCTTCTCTGGGTCATTACGACGCATGGATACCACATGTGTGATTGTATTTTTGATTTTTTACAAAGTAAAGGGAGACAAGTGTTTTTTTTATTTTTTAAATAATTTTTTTACTTTTTTTTTTTATTTTTTTTATTTATTTATTTATTTTTTTTGTCCCTTTAGGGGACTTCCACAGGGACCCATCAGGACCCCTGATCACATTCCGGGGGTCCGATGGTGACAGCCCTTTACATGCTGCAGTGACAGCCCTTTACATGCTGCAGTCACATAGACTGCAGCATGTAAGGGGTTAACACAGCAGAGATCAGAGGTTTTCTCTGATCTCTGCTGTTAGAGCTAGTACCTAGCTGTCCTCTGACAGCTAACAACCAGCTCTCCCTGCCACAGAGACCATCGGCTTGCTTCTGACAAGCCGATGGTCTCTATGGCAACCTGTAAACAAAGCAGGAGATATTGCCGGCATATCGGCATGTCGGCAATATCTTCTGCTGGTTTTTCAAAGCCCTTGCACTGCTCTATGTGGGTCTGTGCAGGCAGAGCACACTGTCACAGCTTGTGGCATTGTGCTCTGCAGCTCCCATAGTGATACATAGCCCGGAAATCTTCCGGGCAGTATCGCTATGAGCAGTGGAGCTCGGCCCGGAAATTTTCCGGGCGTGCCACTCAAGGGGTTAAAGAAACAAATAACCACGGGGGCAGACTTACCGTTCCTGCTGCAGCAAGATGGTGTTGGAAATCAGTTTAGATACATTTATTAATGCTTTGCACCAAGAACAGATGTCTGCACTGCGATAGACGCTATTCAAGTTGGCTACAAAAGGAGGCACACATTTGGCCTACATCCCCCTGGTGCCCTCTGCAAGCTGGTAGCCAGCGCCCTGTGTGACCACCTGGGCTGCACATAGCAAAAGGCCAGCCGTGACCTGTCACAATCCTCTACGCTCTTGGAAGCCTAGACCAGAAAACAGTTTTTGTCATTTTTCAAAAACTTTTGCAACAACTTCTCAACCCACTTTTTCCATCCTTCCCCAGTTACGGACAGATCATTGCCTTCCTACTGCTATAATCAAACCGATAACTCACAATGCAAGAGACAACACAGGACGCTCCCTCCCCCCCCCCCCCCCTCTCCTCTTCTTCTTCTTCGCGCACCGGAATCTTTTTATTTTGTAATTTACATTCGCCAATTAAAAAAAAAAAAAAAATCAAATAATAAACTAACCTGGTATTTTCTCCGGCGCATTTCCATAAATCAGATGACAAAGCATCCTAACATTAAAGGGCAGGAGTTCAATCCTTCATATTTGCATAGACTCCGGATACTTATCCAAGAGCCTTGCTGTGTTAAGATTCTAATGGGCTTAGAACAGTGAATTTTAAAGAAACTGATTGCTACCCCCGTAGCTAGTAAATGTCTTTGCAAGACCCGGTGGCATTTGCAAAAGGAAAAAAAAAAATATATATATATATATTTTTGATTTTTTTTTTTTTTTTTTTTTATGATACAATTCTCCCCGCGGAGTCGATGGTCGGAGATAGAATCTTCAGCTTGGCCATCATCATCATCATCATCATCAGGATGGTGGCCCGGTGCTGGAGCCAGCCGCTGTTCTGGCACAATATTGTCACTCATTTATCTGTTGTCAGCACAGGTTACACACTGTAATCCTTGACTGCCTCAGAATTAGAATGTCTTTGATGTCCCCACAAGAGTTTCTTGCCTGGAGGCTTTACCGATGCTCTGCAGCCTGGTGTTTATTCCTGGTAATCTTCCCTCATCTCCAGGCTAGCAGTGACAGATGGTTATGGGCACACAATAGTATTAAGAGTTGGATTTTTTTTTTTTTTAATGCTGTGTTCTCTGTACAACAAATAGCTATCAGATGCGGGCCACAGAACCGACATGGTTCACGTAGGTAACGGCGCGCACGCGGCGCGGGTGGGTGCCTGCTGTCATTGCTGCTGCTAACCCTGCTTGTTTTCATTGTATACTCTCAAAGGTAAACGATATTAACCTTATAGAGCGTTATTAAAAAGATAGATCTCTGCGGCGCGGCCGGCGCTCGGCGCCTTCTCTTCTCCTTCCACCCTCACTCCTTTGATTATGAAAGTAATACTGCTGACATATTGAACAAATATCTAATGTCAACATAAATTTTTAGTGTGTGATAATATTCTGCTTTATATCGCCGCGTGTCACGGAGGAGCCCCACGGATGATGCATAGCACTAAA
Source organism: Eleutherodactylus coqui (assembly GCF_035609145.1). Taxonomy (NCBI): domain Eukaryota; kingdom Metazoa; phylum Chordata; class Amphibia; order Anura; family Eleutherodactylidae; genus Eleutherodactylus; species Eleutherodactylus coqui. The sequence goes on from NC_089844.1 coordinate 13,720,788, forward strand.
TAACCCAAACAAAATGAGTTCTCTTGTCAGCTCCTACCTTGTATGTCCCCGGGCGTCAGTAAAATTGACTGCACGCTAGATTTTCAAAATTAGCCCTAATGCTGCTTGTGTGCGGCTGCCGTGCCGGCGTCTAACTTTGCACCGTTCTAGTATATTACCCTAAAGGATGAATGTGTGGCTCTTGCATTTTGGCATTTTGCTTGTGCTGAGGCAGCTTTTTAAAAAAAAAAAATTCTTTCTTTTTTTTTTTTTTGTTCTCTATCCCACCCTCATCATCATCATCATCATCCTCCTCCTCAATAATTAACTGGAAGGCTGAAAACACTGGCGGACGTCAGGCGCGTTGATGGACACGTGCGCACACAATGGATATTAAAGTCGTGCCGCTAATTTTCAAAAATTAGATTTGCTTTGCTTCATGCAAATTATTAAGTAGTCGGCCAAATATTAACCCCTTTAGGTAAAACTTGCTTTCACCTGACCAGACGGTTCAAGTTGCAAGACGGCGTAAGCCCCCCAAGTTATGTTGCTGCATTTCCCAGATATATAGGAGATACATTTATCTTTATTTAGGAGTATTCTATATTAATGGTACTACATATTCTGGAGCAGACAGGAAATTACATATTGACAAAAATTACAAATTTATAGATTTAAGCAACTTTTGATCTACAGTACAAGGAAGAACAGATATATTAATTGTATTATACTCCAGAGCTGCACTCACTATTCTGCTGATGGAGTCACTGTGTACATACATTACTTATCCTGTACTGATCCTGAGTTACATTCTGTATTATACTCCAGAGCTGCACTCACTATTCTGCTGCTGGAGTCACATCCTCTATTATACTCCAGAGCTGCACTCACTATTCTGCTGGTGAAGACACTGTGTACATACATTACTTATCCTGTAATGACCCTGAGTTACATCCTGTATTATACTCCAGAGCTGCACTCACTATTCTGCTGGTGGAGTCACTGTGTACATACATTACTTATCCTGTACTGCTCCTGAGTTACATCCTGTATTATACTCCAGAGCTGCACTCACTATTCTGCTGCTGGAGTCACATCCTGTATTATACTCCAGAGCTGCACTCACTATTCTGCTGATGGAGTCACTGTGTACATACATTACTTATCCTGTACTGATCCTGAGTTACATCCTGTATTATACTCCAGAGCTGCACTCGATATTCTGCTGGTGGAGTCACTGTGTACATACATTACTTATCCTGTACTGATCCTGAGTTATATCCTGTCTTATACTCCAGAGCTGCACTCCCTATTCTGCTGGTGGAGTCCCTGTGTACATACATTACTTATCCTGTACTGATCCGTAGTTACATGCAGTATTATACTCCAGAGCTGCACTCACTATTCTGCTGGTGGAGTCACTGTGTACATACATTACTTATCCTGTACTGATCCTGAGTTACATCCTGTATTATACTCCAGAGCTGCACTCACTATTCTGCAGGTGGAGGCACTGTGTACATACATTACTTATCCTGTACTGCTCCTGAGTTACATCCTGTATTATACCCCAGAGCTGCACTCACTATTCCGCTGGTGGAGTCACTGTGTACATACATTACTTATCCTGTACTGATCCTGAGTTACATCCTGTATTATACTCCAGAGCTGCACTCACTATTCTGCAGGTGGAGGCACTGTGTACATGCACTCATTGTCAAAAATAATCCCTGCCTTTGAAGTAGTTGGAAGTAAATGAAACTTTGTGATTGTAAAGACCATATAAATAAGTGATCAGAGCAAAAGGAGAATTTGTTGTGGAGAACTGACCCCTTGAAGTTAGGCTCTAGTACCCTGTTGTACCGCCTTTACCTTGGATACAGGATGTGATACAAGTTGGCAAGGAGGCTCTAGTACCCTGTTGGGTCACCTCTAGCTTGGTCCTAAGATGTGATACGAACAGGCATGGAGGCTCTAGTACCCTGTTGGGTCACCTCTAGCTTGGATACAAGATGTGATACAGGCATGCATGGAGGCTCTAGTATCCTACTGTACTGCCTCTAGCTTGGATACAAGATGTGATACAAGCAGGCAAGGAGGCTCTAGTACCCTGTTGGGTCACCTCTAGCTTGGATACAAGATATGATACAGGCATGCATGGAGGCTCTAGTACCCTGTTGTACCACCTCTACCTTGGATACAGGATGTGATACAGGCGGGCATGGAGGCTCTAGGATTTTGTTGTACTGCCTCTACCTTGGATACAGGATGTGATACAAGCAGGCATGGAGGCTCTAGTACCCTGTTGGGCTGCCTCTACCTTGGATACAAGATATGATACGGGCATGCATGGAGAATCTACTACCCTGTTGGGTCATCTCTAGCTTGGATACAAGAGGCAGTATGGGCAGGCAAGAAGGCTCTAGTACCCTGTTGAGCTGCCTCTAGCTTGGATACAAGATGTGATACAGGCGGGCATGAAGGCTTTAGTACCCTAATGGGTCGCCTCTAGGATGTGATAAGAGTGGGTATGGAGACTCTAGTACTCTGCTGGACCATCTCTGGCTTGGATACAAGAAGCGATACGGGCAGCATGGAGGCTCTAGTACCCTATTGGGCCGACTCTAGCTTTGATACAAGATGTGATACAGGCAGGCAGGGAGGCATACAGGTTCCATAAGATATCCTGTGGCATATTGCTCTAAGTTTGCTGTAACTGAGCCTCTATATTGTGCCAACTCGTAGACTGTCAAACGTGGTGCCCTAGATGGTCCCATACATGTTCTAATGGCGATAAATCTGGTGAAGGGGAAATACTTGGAAGTGTGACAATGTTGTGGATGCATTCGGGGACACCCTTGTGTGTGCGGCTGAGCATTATCCTGCTGCCTCTTAGAAGCCGCCATGAGACGAACACGCGTGGCTGCAGGATGTCCTGAACATATCACTGAGCTGTCATTGTCCCTCGTTCCACTACTAGGGGGACCAACTGTCGTATACGATGGCCCCCCAGACCATCACACCAGCAGTGGGGGCAGTGTGCTGTTCTCCAGACATGAACACAGTCGTCATCAGTGCTCAAACTAAACCTGGATTTATTGCTGAAGACAACCCAGTTCTACTCCATAGCAGTCCAGTTTTGTTGTTCATGACACCATTGCAAATGGAGGTTAGGTGGGTGTCAAAAGCTGTACACGTAATGGGCATCATAAGACCAAATGTCCTTCAGCCAAGCACCTGGAAATGTTTCCGACAGACACAGGGGTGTAACAATGGCGTCACTTGTCTCTGGATGGCAGACAACAAAACAGTTGGAGCTGCTCATGCTTGGTGGATGATTACACAATCGTCTCTACTGGTGGTCTATCGAGGGCTTACTGAGCCCGGTTGCCTTGTGTGCCCTCACGCATCCACTGGTCCCAACATCTCCTAACAGCCTGGGCAGAACAGCCCGGTGGGGGACAATTCATCAATACGACCATCCAGCTTCTCACATCCCAATAATGCGCCCCTCTCAGACTCTGGTAACGGGGGGAAATCTCTTCTCTGTGTCGTAGAGGCGTCTAGTGGCCAACAAGCTCTACACAAGCGGAAGAAGAGGTCACTACACACAATGAGCCTCTGAGAGCCTTTTTATAAGTTAAGGGGGAACCACTCTTAGGGCCTCCGTGACCAGACCGTCCATCTAATCACCACAACTCTCATCATTTACAGATCTGCCTGAGATGGAACCGCAGAACGAGTTTTGCAGCAAGATGTTAACTTCTTCTGGCGGGTGGTAGTGTTTTTTTTACAAAGCGTTTATATTACTTATTGTATACTGATCCTGAGTTACATCCTATATTATTCCCCGGAGCTGCACTCGCTATTCAGCTGGTGAAATCACTGTGTACATACACTATGTCAACTTTTTGGGACCCTACCAATCCTGTGCTGTCATGTGTAAGGGATATGCAAAGTGGATGTGTGAGCATTAGCTATAACGGAGAGTATCACACAGGAGATCCCAGTACAGAAACCATCAGATGCCACCAGATGTAGAGCTGACAACGGGGTCTGGCGGTGGGATGTCACCCACCAATCGGTACGGGGCATCACAGCGCTTTTGGACCCTCCAGAGTCCACTGTTGGCCATGTTATTGGGAGATGGAAGTCATCCGGTGTGTGTGGTGCCGCCATTTTCAGGGAGACCTCATAAACTGATAGAACGTGGACAACGAAGCCTTGTAGGATCTGTGAAGACATCACACACATTGTCTGCTCTTGTCAGGAGGTCTCACTGACCATTGGGACATCCATTAGTGCTACAATCCTCTGTAGGGAACGGCATGAGAAGGGTTACCATGGACGAGTGACTGTACACAACATCACCTACGAGGGGGCTTGGAGCGACGGACTGTAAGTGAGTGGAAGCAAGTGTTGTGGATGAATCACAGGACACCATCTTCCGATCGGATGGCGGCACGTGGGTGTGGTGGTTTCTACGTGACTGCATCATCCCAACAGTAAAGTTTGGAGGAGGATCTGCTATGATGTGGGGGATGTTCCTGCTGGGAAGGACTAGGGCCATTGGTTATAGTTAAATCCACCCACAACACCCAACACTGTATTGAAAAATGTGAGTAAAATCAAATGTCAGCAGCTTTTATGTGTGCCCTAATACTTTTATCAACATGGGATATAAGCTTATACAACTAATAGTGAGCAATTCCTTAAGCTAAAGGTCCTGCAGGCATCATGTGACCTCTCCTAAGAGTCCGGGAACAGGTCACATGATCCTCCTTGGCCAATCAGCAGGCCTCGGAGGGCCTGCATAGATGTAATGAGTACGGAGTCCACGCTTATTTTACGCACTCGGAGTGGGTGGGGGGGACACTAGTAAGTGCAAGCAGCCATGCCTTAAGATATAGAGCTGCGTCTTATTGACGGAGGGTTCTTTAAGCGTAAATAGAAATGTGAAAGCGGACGTGTGAAGTTGATTAAACAAATCCAAAAGGCAGATTCGACTTGCAATCCCTAAATTTAATGTTGGAACATTTAGAAAGGGAGATGAAAATCCCTTTAGGTAGCAGATGCTGCTGATGATCTGCAAGAGCTTCTGGAATTTATGCACTGGAAGTCAAATCCTTTGTAAAGGCGATTTACCCTGTCGGTGTGGTATACTTATTAGTTCACCTGCAAACATTTGCTCTCAGTAAATGTGACCTAGTGATCAGCTCAGCATCTCTGCAATAAACAGCCCATAATCTGTGGATGAATTGAAGTCTAATCAGGCCACATGCAGATTAAACGAACGGCGAGGAATAAAAACTAGATTAAAATGTTCGTGCCCAATACCGCAAGATTATCGGGACATTTTACCTCTTTAAATCCTAATTTATTTTGCGGGGGCTAGCTGAAGTTTATAAGTGTATGTTCGCTAGTGATTATGTGTCACAATTCCTCCAGTGTACAAGAATGCAAAAAAAATGGTGTAAAAATAAAAATATAGCATGAAAATCAGGATTACGGCTCGGAAAGTCGAGGACAAAGCCGAAAGCAGACGGATACAAAGTCATTGAGTGCAACCATAATGAAAAAAAAGAAACAGATTGTGGCTTCGGTTGTTCCATGTAGTTGTACATATAAATAAATCTCCCAACATATTTATGTACATATGTCCACACACATTGGAAATAGAAAAACCCTTACCATCTGTGAGGCCAGACAATGTGTAGAGGCCTCTGGGACTCGGTATGGATACTGGAGGGGGACGGTTCTGATATCGCTTGGCGATCGTCTTCAGAACTGCTTTTTGTAGAGGACATTACGATATCGATGGATTCTTCCAATGGTTCTTTGACTTGACTGGAAAGAGCCGGCTCAACTTTGGCGCTCTCGTTTTGTGAATGGTCATTTATTCTGGTGTGGTGGCCCAAACACTCTATGGAGATCTTCTGTGGAGCCTTCTTGTGTTCTGGGAGGAACCTACCCAAAAAAGTAACATAGATCGTTCATTTTGGGCAAGAATAACTCTAAGAGTACGTGGATGGGTTCACTGTCGGTTAAAGAGCACTGGTCAAGTCCTCCTGACCGTGAAGCTGTGCAGCCACATCCCTGCTGACTCCTGCAACGTCCTCCTTTTGTTTATACTCACTCCAGTTCCAGCACACTGCTCTTCTTAGATTCGGCTCCTGGCACGGTAAATGTGTCAAGTGGGCAGTCCCCACCATTCACGGTTAAGGGGGCTTTGCTAAGTTATAAAGCTTTCCCCTGTCAATAGGATAACAGGACAGGTGATAACTTTAATCGATGGGGGCCGACCGCTGGGAACCCCACTGATCCCAAGAAGGGAGTCCAGTCGTTGCCCGAGTGAATGCAGAGGACATCGTGTAGGTTTGCCGATGCTCCATCCACTTTAAGACAGCGCAGCAAATTGCCGAAGCACTTAAACTCTGTAATCTCCGATATGATTATCAAAGTGAATGGAACAGCGGTGGAGATGCACAACTTCCGCTCCATTCCCTTGGGGACTGACCATACCCCCATTCTATGGATCAGTGGAGGTCCCAGCGATCAGATCCCCACAAATCATAAAGTTCTCCCCTATACACAGGATACTTGGCACAACCCCTTTAAAGGTGATGGCAGACTGGATTGACAGTAAGCGCTGAGGACTGCTCATCTAACACATCCACAGCCCCTGGGATTAAGAATACTGTACAGAGGGACGGGGTGAGTATAAACAAAAGAGAGACATTGTTGGAGTGAGTGGGGCCACAGTTACCAAGCTATGGTATGCAGCCGGCCCTGATGACATGGGGACATGACAGGTCTTCTTTAACTGTGTGAATTGGACAGCTTTCCACTTCAAGTGAAACCCTTCACGTCTCGACATCTGTTTTAGGTTTTCATGATGTCCGATGATTTTAATAAATAAGACATCTGGCTGGAAACCACTTCTTCTGAAAAGTAATACTTTAGGTTGTGGAATGATGGCACCATGTCATGAAGGTTCCTAGAATAACAGCAGATATCCAGCTTCAGATTTCACCCCACTTATAATTGTATTTGTCACTTAGGTTTTGTACAGAAGAACCTGTCTGATCTCCACGACTGTCTATGGGTTGCATCCGGCATTGATGCTCTGCTGAAATAACTGGAGATGAGCTGTAATACCAGACAACCCGTCAACAGATGTGGCACTGTTTGTTGAAGAAGCCATGTTTTTCTAGTCTCACATACTCAACAACAGTAAATTTAGGTGTGACTTCAGTTAGAGGGGTTACCCAGGGACATAAACAGCTGAACCCAGTGTGGGTCCAGCAAAATCGGCACCAACACTTCCAGACTGTTTCTGACACCAGGACATGTTCCTACCCCTCCCGATATCAGTGATGTGCGTCCAAGGGGTGGGCTGACTGGTTCCTTTAAGTAACTAAGCCAGCCTCCTTCTCCTCCCGAGGACATTGGAGTGTCGCTTGAGCTCAGCCGCTCCATTCATGTCAATGGGGTTGACGGAAATAGCCAAGTACAAGCGCTCGGCTATGTCTGGCAATCCCACTGAAGTTATGCGACCACTACTCCGTTTTACCTCCTCTTCACAGGGATGGGAAGGAGTGCAGTGAGCCCAAAGTGAGGAGGAAAAGGGGGCACAGGATGCCCCTTCTCAGGATTGAGATGAGACCTCCGCCAATCAGGTTTTATCACCTATCCTATGGTCAGTTTTGTGATAACCCCTTTAACAGCAGTCAGACCTAAAATCCCAGGCCAATATTGAAGTTAAACTTCAGCCTTCCAAAAACCCTTAACTCTTTAGTGACCGGCCAAGAATTTGTGCCTTATCGACCAAACAGTTTTCATCTAGCCATTGCAACATCCATAAATTGTTGGCAGCCGTATGAGGGCTTGTTTTTTGGGACACATTGTACAGTTTACTGAACCCACTCTGGGGTACATAGAATTTGCTGTAGAACTTTTAATAAATCTGTATTTTTTTATTTTTTTTAGGGGGGTTAACGGCGTCCCCCATTTGGTAAGAATAACCTGATAGCTTTCTTATCTGACCAGTATGATCACAGCGACACCAAGTTTATAGAAATGTTATTTTTTTCACCTTTGAAGAATAAAAACCCATTTTGTAAAGAAAAACAACTGACTCGGCATCGCCGCATTCGAAGACCCAGTAGCAGAGCGGTGTAAGGTCTTGGTTGTTGTGGGAAGAGCTCTAGTTTTTACTGGTACCATTTTTATTATGTTTTTTGGGAGGTGAATAAAAGAAAAGTAGCAATTCTGGCGTTATTTTTTAAAATTATTTTTACCATGCAAGATAAATAGAGTCATTTAATTGTTTGGGTCGTTACGAAGGCACTAATACCCATCATCACTTGCTTTTACCTGCCATGGGAACCCATTGGTACCTTGCGATCACCAATGGGTAGCAGAAAGAGCCCCTCCCCCAGTCATCTTCTTACATGCTGTAGTTGCTATTAATGATGGCATGTAAGGGGTTAAGCTGTCAGGATTTGAGGTTTCTCTGCTACTGGTTGTTAAAGCAGGAGCCCCGCTGTCAGTAGTCCATGCCTTAAAAAGATGTATGTGCAGGTTTAAAGCTCATTAGTGGAGTCCGTAAAAAGTCATATTGATGGTCACTAAGGGGGTCAAGAGAACTTGTCAGGTCCTCAGGCCAACAGCAGCCACAGCCCTGCTGACTCCGTTCCACCTTTTCTTTTGTTCCTACCCACCCCCTGAACAGGCTATTGTTAGGTTAGGTTCCTGTTGCTTTGAACTGTAAAGTGGGTGGTCTCCACTGTAGCCAATGGATGATGTCAGACTTGATTGACACTGAGTAGTGGAGACCGCCCACTTGACACATTCACAGCACCAAATCTAAAAGGAATGGGGGAATGGGGAAGTAGGAACAAAAGAAGAGCTTCGATGGAGCCCGTGGTCCCATGCCTGCAAGGCTACACAGCCGGCCTCGCTGACCTGAGGATATGGTCAGCCTTCTTTAGAAGGTTGGTCCCTTTGGACAATATCTTTTTGTTAGACAGGTCCCTAGAAAATAATCTTATAACAGGGTGTGCCTGTAGCCCCGTGGTCAGCTGTAATCTGTGGAACAATCCAGGACAAGCATTAATTCCCCTGTAGCGCCTCTGCAGGACAAAGTATACAATTCACAGACATACCCGGTCGGCTCTTTGTAACCCCTCTGTGCTCCGGCTCACAGGGTTAACGCATCTGATAATGGATCTAGATTGTGGCCAACCACTTTCAATAACATCCACAATGAATGAGGTGGACACTCCCTTTAAGGATCCACGGGGTTCATGTTGCCGTTGTTTATACACAACACCTCGTTACATTGATAGAACATTTCTCATGGGATCCCGTTGCCTGTACTGGCACAAACATCGAATCTGCGAACCATTTTTGGAGGGGGGAAAAAAATAGTAAAGAACAAAAAAAGAATGGAAAGATACTGATGTCATTCTCCAATAAGAGAAACCACATTAAAGCGCTGGCGCTGCTCTGGTTTGTGTTATAGTGAATTAGGAGGGAGAAACTCCGCGCTCTACGGCACATTGTTTCAAATCCGGCCCTTCCACAATCCAACAACACAATCTGGACGGGGATCGCTCTTGGAGGGGGGTCATCTGTTGACAGAAAAGAACTATTTAAACTCTTTTTATTTTAGGGATTACATCATGAGCGAGTGCAGCGCATTAGACAGCACAATGTACTGGAGGTGGCGGTCCATGACATCACTCACACAGCGCTGCGAATCCTTCTGGATCACAGGAGGATCCGCTGTGATACGTAGGGGGTCGGGTGGCCGTATTATCAGCGCTGCAAAAGTGCGCGGCTCCGTTCGCAATCATCGTACTCGGATGAATCCATCACCCACAAGACCCCACGGACTATCAATGTGGACAGTGCTGGAAGAAGAAAGAGCTGTATGAATTGCAGCAGCCAGGACCAGCACTACAGGCACAGTTCTCAATGAGTATAACTGAAGCTCCGCCTGCAGTACCAGACTGGGCCACTGCAATACGAACAGCCCTCTCGGCTTCCAGTATTGTCCCCACTGACAGCCAGCCCGGGGATCCCGAGTGGCACACTAAAGCCGATCAGCTAACAATGACCTGTCCTGAGGATAGGACATCAATAGTAAAAGTCCCGGAAAATGCCTTTAAAGGGGTTGTCCCGCGATAGCAAGTGGGGTTATACACTTCTGTATGGCCATATTAATGCACTTTGTAATATACATCGTGCATTAAATATGAGCCATACAGAAGTTATTCATTTACCTGCTCCGTTGCTGGCGCCCCCGTTGCCATGGTGCCGCCTAATTTCAGCGTCTAATCGCTGGCACGAGCGGCGTTCTGGCTCCGCCCCCTTCTACATGTCATCGCGTAGCTCTGCCCCGTCACGTGTGCCGATTCCAGCCAATCAGGAGGCTGGAATCGGCACACGTGACGGGGCGGAGTTACGCGATGATGCGTAGAAGGGGGCAGAGCCAGAACGCCGCTGCTGCCGGACAGACCCGAAGGCAGAAGACCCTTCCGCGCAAGCACGTCTAATTGGGCAATTAGACGCTGAAGTTAGACGGATCCATGGCGACGGGGACGCCAGCGCAGGGGAGGTAAGTGAATAACTTCTGTATGGCTCATATTTAATGCACAATGTATATTACAAAGTGCATTAATATGGCCATACAGAAGTGTATAACCCCACTTGCTTTCGCGAGACAACCCCTTTAAGGAAACCATGTAGAACATCCCATTTGGCTGTTTCTGTTCTTCAGTGGCTGCGGTGCTAAGATAGGGTGGGGTCATGGGACCCCTAATCTACGGACAGGTGCAGCTCCCAGACGTGGGACTCACATCTATCAGGCATTTGTGGCATATCCGTGGATATGATCTAGATATCTGAGATGAGAACAAATTCAATACTTTGACTTCAGCAGCCAACTTTTTGTTGTTCTCTCAATGTGTCTAAAATGAAAAATGAAACAATTCTGCAATAGATCTTGATTCTAAATGTCCCTCTGTTCTGTCTCTACAGCTCCTATGCAGATTATATGTCTCCATGGTAACAGTCAACAAACTCCGTGTAGTCTGATGCCGCTTCCACCTCACCTGCTCGCTTTCCTACCAAATGTAGGTTACAATAAAGTAGGGGACAAATGGAAGGGAGTGTGACTGCCAGGTTACACTGCAGAGAGTTTGTTAGTTGACTGTTACCATGGAGACACATATGTCTGCATAGGAGCTGTAGAGACAAAACGGTAGCAGATTTTTAAGTATGATCTACTGCAAAGTTATTTTATTTTGCAATACTTGTGAAAATATATATATTTGGTTGTGAAAGTAGACATAAACTGTAACCCCTTTGTGACATCCAACATACATGTACGTCAGATGTGAGCGGGATTTGTCTGCAGTGGGCTCAGAAGCAGAGACTACTCCGACATGGCAGGTACTGTCCGTAAAACAAAGCGGACACACTGCTGTGTAAAGGGAGTCCGTCACCTACTTATAGCCCTGTGAGCTGACAGTAGGTGACCCGCAGAGTCCAGGGATGTGTTATACTTACCTCCCGCCATTCTCCCAGGGTCAGCACTTAAAGCCACCACTCAATGCACTGAGCCGCCAAGTAGTCTGGCTGCTCTAATTTTACTTTGGATGGACTACTTAGCTGCGCCGCTCCTAGCACTGCAACGGTGGCTACCAGCATTCACACCGAGGGAACAACGGAGGAGGTAAGTATTACACTTACCTTCCCAGAATCAGTGGGTCACTTACTTTCAGCCTGTAAGCTTAGCTCATAGGGCTAAAAGTAGGTGTCAGAGTCTCTTTAAGCATCTAGATGCCGCTGTCAGTGTTGCCACAGTGGTTGGGACAGAGGTAGGGAGCAATGATCAGCCCCCTACACATCATCACCACGGGGGTCACATTCCGTTAACATGGCAGCCTGGGGCCTAATTAAAGGGGTTGTACCAACATTTTAAGTTACTCCCTATGCACAGGATAGTGAATCATTTGCTGCTCGGTGAGGGTCTCACTGCTGAGATCTCCGCCAATCTCAAGAATGGCGGTCCTGTTTCCCCCATCCTCCGCACTGCAAGATTATTGTAACCCCCGCAGTGAGGACGCTGAATGGAGTGCTGGTCACACAAGCACACCAGCACTCCATTCGCTTTCAATGGAAGGATAACTTGAAATTCTGGTACAACCCCTTTAAGGCTCCCAGGCTGGCCATAGATTTAAGCCTATTAAGCCCTGCTTGTGATGGGGCTTAATAGACTAATATTAAAGCAGAATATACTGCAATACTGAAGTACTGCAGCATATTCTACAAGGGATCAGATAAGCACAAGGTCAAGTTCCCGGTGTGGACCGAAAAAAGTTAAAATAAGTTTGATTAAAAAAAAAAAATTATGTTTTTTTAATTAACTCCCTCTCCCCTCCCCCCCCAGTTACCATTAAAAAAACAATCGGTATTGGTGCATCTATATCCATTAAAATCCAAGCTATTAAGATGTCACTTTATTTGTTCTGCGCTGTGAACACGGCCAGAAAACAAACACACAGAACACACAGTGCCCCGTCACCTAGATAAAACTGAATCAAAAAGAATCAAAAAGTTTTATGGACTCCCCAAATAGTACCAATAGAAGCTGCGGCTCCCCCTGCTGGAGCCCCCACAGCCCCCTGCTGGAAGGTAGTACCACCTAATAAACTATATAACTTTGGTAGCGCTGTAACCGGACTGACCTACAGAATAAATGGCCCTGTGAGCGCCATAAAAAAAGTGTAACGGTGTCTAAATAAACTATTTTACCCCATTTACAAACGTATTAAGGTACTCCAATAGGTAACATGGTGTCACTGGAAGACGCAGCGTCTGCAGAAAACAAGTCCGAGCGCGGCTACGGGGATGGGAACATGGAATGAAAACACAAAACCCAAGGATGGTCCTCTCCCCAAGGGGTTAAGAGCTCCCGACTCGGAGTCACCCACCAGCGGCACCCTTTTGGTAGGAAGAATTCCTGTCACCGCGATACTCCAGTGACATCATGAAACATTGGCGCTGCACGGTCAGACAGGTTTGTTTATTCAGCCTATAATATGTCCCAGGCCAATGAAAACGCAGATAAAGACGCCAAATCTAGCGGCCGCATGGCTCAATCAGAGAGCCGTCAGCTCTCCATGACAAGAAGGCTTCCAGGCCGTCAGTCACACGGGGCGAAGGAACAGAGCCGCCATAAATCTGTCAGTACGCCATTATCTAATAGGAGAGGCTGCATTAAAGGTTTACCTCCTCTTCTGCTCTGAATTAGGGTGAGTTATGGCAGAAGGTTCGCTTCATACGGCATGTTTTCTATGAAATCTTGGTATGTTCCAACAATGACAAAGAAAACACATTAAGCGCAGCAGGTCCAAGAGAAGCGGCGGCTCGGCTCCGCGGACGCATCAGGCAGATGTACTGCTTGTATTCACGTCCATGGAGACAGATGCAGTTTAAAGGGCACTCTGCTTGTGTATGAAGTTTATTAACATTAAGAGATCTCTGGGAGATTATCTGCTCAGGGTATAAAATGCTGAAAATAGATCACAAATATTGGCAATGCGCTAATTGCAAAGAGCTTCACTTACACATAAAACACGACCCCTTTAATAGTCGAAACTTGATTTTAAAAAAAAAATAATAATAATCATAAAGTTTTGTCCTTGCAGTTCTCTTTTCTGGAAGCTGTACAGACTTGGACAGAGTCAGCAGGGTCACCTCATTACTATTGGAGGGCGGGAGTGGCATTCCAGACCATAGCTGTGTTGTTATTACATGCCTTGACCCTAACCACCTGAGATCAGCGATAGTTTAAATGGTCTTTACACGGACCGATTCAGAATGCACGGGGGATGAACAATCGATCGCCCCCGACAGACCTTCATCATTGTTTACACGGGCAGATGTGCTGCAGATGATGATCTTCTAGATTTGATCAGCATATTCCTCTTTGTTGCTCGATTGCTACCCAGGCAAGAATCGGGTGAACGATCATTGGCCCATGTAGAAGAGACAGGATTGCAATACTGTGACCCATACATACTTAGATAAGCTTCTGCAGCCCCCCTACGGCTCCCGGGTCTATCGGCTCTATCTTGTCCTCAATGCTAGGTATTAGCCCTGTTGCTTCTGCAGTGCCAACAATTTCCCTCTCTGACACCTATAATCTGGGACCATTGTCACAGGAATCCAGCAGGAGGAATCCCATGGAAACAAAGCCGCCAGGTGATACAATGGCTGTAAGGTGAGTCTGCGCTTCAGCTGGGTAATCATGAAAAACCTTTTCAAAAGGTGTTTTTGTTTTGTATTTTCTTTGGGGTGTTGGTGGAAGTAACTATACAACTGCCACATGGACTTGCATTATAACAGAGAGTATTGGGGGGTAATGTTTCTCCTGGTCCAGAGAACCCCAGGGGTGCAGGGAGTCTTATAGGCCATGCAATGCCTCCTGGGAAAAAGCCATGCAAATGAATGATGGAGTGATCCTCCACATTGCCACCTATTGGAATGGTAGGTACCCCATGAGTCAGTATCCAACCTTTTAACAGGCCTTGCAAAATAATTATTCTATCACTCATTTGCATGTTTTTTTCCCAGGGAGCATTGCATGGCCTACATAATTCCCAAAATCATTGCGGTGCTCTCCACAAGGAGAAACATTACTATTCCATCACATATTTGCACAACACTGAGTATAGTACCGGTACATGACCCGGGTATAACAGAGTCGTTCCTGCCGTAGCCCCACCCAGTAATAACTCCACCAATTCACCTCCAATAAACCTAATTAATGACAGACTCTCCTTGATTTTGGAAAAATTGGCCACAGCAGCCATTTATTACAAACATACATTTACATAAAATAAACTTTTCCAACCCAAGAAACAGGGAGGTCCTTGGAGCCCCAAACAAGTCTGTCTCCTGACCAACCAGAGAAATATACCGTAATGCCTCCCGCTGCACACCAACCAACTCGGGAGACCCAATTTCCCAACAACTGCCTCCCGTCGCAAGTGAACTGACTCGGGAGACCCAATAGCGCCACTTGCCTCCAGTCGCCTACCTCAGAGACCCACTAATCATTCCAAGGCCAGACACTTCGCCATCTCTGCAGGGACTCCGGCCTGTCAGAGACAAGAGGCGACAGAACAACTATAATCACTAATCAATAAAGGGGGAAGGTGGCTATCCAGTCCTCTCCCCACTCCACTTTTCTCTGACAACCCCCCCCCCCCAACCGCTGCCATCACAATGCACACCATCCCGCTTTATATGCTGTACACCCCGTCTTCTCCAACTGACAAACTGCTCTCTGTTATGGCTCCTCCTTCTTTTTTCGCACTTTTCTTCTCCCCTTCTCCCCCCCCCCCCTCTTTGTTAAAGCCTTCACTCCCGGTTAACCCTGTCACGGGCTACTTTACACAGTTAACTGTCAGATACATAAGGGTGCGGCAGCCGTAGCAGCGACTGTTACTCATGTGCATTGACACAGGAGCGGTAGACAGAGTGGCTGGAGATCCCATCCGGCGCCCACCTCCATCCACAGCAAACAGGAGTTGCTCATAGATTGAAGAACTCCTGTTTACACGGAGCAAGAAGCCGCTCAGTCGCCGTTCTGTTTCAGTGAGCTGAAACAGAATGACTAGCGACAACCGAGCGACTTCTCGCTCAGTGCCCTACCGGGGTCTGTGTGTACCTGAGCCAACAGTCTCCCATAAGCACTCATTTGAGTGATTATCCAGGCCACTATTGGCCTGTGTAAACGTACCTTAAGGCATTGTTCAGATCACACCTTGTCTTCCCGTTCGGGAGTTATAACTAAGTTTTCCTTTTCTGAGAACATTCAGTCTGTTATCCTGTAACACCGGTCTGTTGGCGCTCTTATTAATGCAGCGTGCCCCAACAGAAACGGATAAAACTACAGAACTGCACAACCTGATAGAAGCGGACGCCTCGAGAGCAAATGCTGATACAAACCTACTCAAGAAATATAATCACCTGAGCCATAATAAGCAAAATAATAATAAAGTAATAATTGGCCGCTGAGGGCGGTCTGACCGCTGCGTTGGACCTCCGGCCGAAGGCCCGTCACAGAAACGGCTGGAAATACTGGAAGAAAAATCTGTGCATGTAGCGTTTGCTTTTCCGCTCAAAAACCAGGCAGCTGGGCGGAAAGCGGGCAAAACCCATTATAGTCTACGGTCCAGAGACGGAACCGTTCGGCCATGGGGATTCCCCTTTCCCTGAAGGAAATCCACAGCGCAGATGTGAAAGCAGCCCGGCCGTCTTCTGCTAAGATTTCACTTTTTTAAATAGCTTTCCTCATTAGAATATCAAAAAAAAAAAAATCTGTCAAATGCGAAAACGAAATAAATAAAATGGTGGTCGGCGCTGCGGTCCGCCCGCAGTGACTTGACAAATGAGGAGTTCATTTAGCCGGAGTGATTGGGCTTGTGACGGCACTAACGGCTGTTAATCATTTGTTAAAATGGTGGAAGGAGGCGCGCTTCATATTACCTTCCGTCCTACGTGTACATTAGTAATGACAGATCTCCATTAAAATAGCGATATTACCGCGCTCCTCTCTGCTAAAGCATAAAATATGTTCAAAGGAGCCAAGATCACAGATAACGCGGCCGAACGGGATAATGGCGAGCATTTAAGGGCATTAGCTGTAAGCGATACCGTCCCCTTAATTCACCTCGCCATTATTTGGTTGCATCTTTTTTTTATTAAATTAATGCAAGGATACTAAAAAGAATGCGATTTCCTGTTTTTATGGAAATCCTTGTAATCAGGATGGCTGCCCGCCCGCCCCTCCCCCTCCGTACGCGCAGAGACCTGCTTAACAAAAGTACTTTGCCGAATGCGAGAGGAAAAGCTATGATAACACTTTAATAGTTAAGTGACTTTATGAGAAAAATGTTTCCAAATGTTTTCTAAAGGTTCCAAACCGCACCAAAGCACATTATCGTAACGTTATACTTCCCCCATGCCTCCATTATTTAAGCCGCTATCCTTAAAATGATACTTGGATGCAAATGGAACTTATAAATTCTTTAAAACAAAAGCCTCGAAGTAGGAAAAAAAAGTGGCCGTCCCAGCTGAGCCATTGTGAGTATTTATCTACGGCTTCCTCACAGCTGGAGCGCCGCTTATCACAGTGATAGCGCTGTGTGGGAAAATCTGGACGGCAGACGCTTCCGACCGGGGAGAGGGGCATGATGGGAAAGAGGTACACAGGCTGTCTGGTGGTCCTTAAAGTGCTGGGAACTTAGAAGAGGAGTCGTCAGAACCCATAACGTGTGGTGCGAGACCAAGTACGACCCGTTGTTCCAGGAGACGAGGCTGCGGGCGAGCCGTGCCGGGATACTAGGGCGTAAAAAGGGGTCTACAATCTAAAGGCTGATCAGAAGAGCCTCTTATGTAAAAACACTCAGTACGAGTACACGGCCCCAGTCAGGGTACACGGCGCCACTCAGAGTACACAAGCCTAGTCACAGTATACGGCGCCAGTCCGAGCACACGGCCCCAGTCAGAGCACACGGCCCCAGTCAGAGTACACGACGGCACTCAGAGTACACAAGCCTAGTCCCAGTATACGGCCCCAGTCAGGGTACACGGCCCCAGTCAGGGTACACGGCGCCACTCAGAGTACACAAGCCTAGTCCCAGTATACGGCCCCAGTCAGGGTACACGGCCCCAGTCAGGGTACACGGCGCCACTCAGAGTACACAAGCCTAGTCCCAGTATACGGCCCCAGTCCGAGCACACAGCCCCAGTCAGGGTACACGGCCCCAGTCAGGGTACACGGCCCAAGTCAGGTTACACGGCCCCAGTCAGACTACACGGCCCCAGGCAGAGTACACGGCACCAGTCAGACTACACGGCCCCAGTCAGAGTACATGGCGCCAGTCAGAGTACACGGCCTCAGTCAGAGTACACGGCCTCAGTCAGAGCACACGGCCCCAGTCAGGGTAGACGGCCCCAGTCAGGGTAGACGGCCCCAGTCAGAGTACACGGTCCCATTCAGAGTACACGGCCCCAGTCAGAGTACACGGCCCCAGTCAGAGTACACGGCCCAAGTCAGGTTACACGGCCCCAGTCAGACTACACGGCCCCAGGCAGAGTACACGGCCCCAGGCAGAGTACACGGCACCAGTCAGACTACACGGCCCCAGTCAGAGTACATGGCCCCAGGCAGAGTACATGGCGCCAGTCAGAGTACACAGCCTCAGTCAGAGTACACAGCCTCAGTCAGAGTACACGGCCTCAGTCAGAGTACACGGCCTCAGTCAGAGTACACGGCCCCATTCCGAGTACACGGCCCCAGTCCGAGTACACGGCCCCAGTCCGAGTACACGGCCCCAGTCAGAGTACACGGCCCAAGTCAGGTTACACGGCCCCAGTCAGACTACACGGCCCCAGGCAGAGTACACGGCCCCAGGCAGAGTACACGGCACCAGTCAGACTACACGGCCCCAGTCAGAGTACATGGCCCCAGTCAGAGTACATGGCGCCAGTCAGAGTACACAGCCTCAGTCAGAGTACACGGCCTCAGTCAGAGTACACGGCCTCAGTCAGAGTACACGGCCCCATTCCGAGTACACGGCCCCAGTCCGAGTACACGGCCCCAGTCCGAGTACACGGCCCCAGTCAGAGAACACGGCCCCAGTCAGAGAACACGGCCCCATTCCGAGTACACGGCCTCAGTCAGAGTACACGGCCTCAGTCAGAGTACACGGCCTCAGTCCGAGTACACGGCCCCAGTCAGAGTACACGGCCCCATTCCGAGTACACGGCCTCAGTCAGAGTACACGACCTCAGTCAGAGTACACGGCCCCATTCCGAGTACACGGCCCCAGTCCGAGTACACGGCCCCAGTCCGAGTACACGGCCCCAGTCCGAGTACACGGCCCCAGTCCGAGTACACGGCCCCAGTCCGAGTACACGGCCCCAGTCAGAGAACACGGCCCCAGTCAGAGAACACGGCCCCAGTCCGAGAACACGGCCCCAGTCCGAGTACACGGCCCCAGTCCGAGTACACGGCCCCAGTCAGAGAACACTGCCCCAGTCAGAGTACACGGCCCCAGTCAGGGTAGACGGCCCCAGTCAGGGTAGACGGCCCCAGTCAGGAAGACGGCCCCAGTCAGGGTAGACGGCCCCAGTCAGGGTACACGGCCCCAGTCAGAGTACACGGTCCTAGTCAGAGTACACGGCCCCAGTCAGGGTACACGGCCCCAGTCAGGGTACACGGCCCCAGTAAGAGTACACGGCCCCAGTCAGAGTACACGGCCCCAGTCAGAGTACACGGACCCAGTCAGAGTACACGGTCCCAGTCAGAGTACACGGTCCCAGTCAGGGTACACGGCTCCAGTCAGGGTACACGGCCCCAGTAAGAGTACACGGCCCCAGTCAGAGTACACGGCCCCAGTCAGAGTACACGGACCCAGTCAGAGTACACGGTCCCAGTCAGAGTACACGGTCCCAGTCAGAGTACACGGCCCCAGTCAGAGTACACGGCCCCAGTCAGAGTACACGGCCCCAGTCAGAGTACACGGTCCCAGTCAGAGTATACGGTCCCAGTCAGAGTACACGGCCCCAGTCAGAGTACACGGCACCAGTCAGAGTATACAACCCCAGTCAGGGTACACGGCCCCAGTCAGAGTAAACGGCCCCAGTCAGAGTACACGGCCCCAGTCAGAGTATACGGTCCCAGTCAGAGTACACGGCCCCAGTAAGGGTACACGGCCCCAGTCAGAGTATACAACCCCAGTCAGGGTACACGGCCCCAGTCAGAGTAAACGGCCCCAGTCAGAGTACACGGCCCCAGTCAGAAGAGTGGACACAACTTTTCATTCCAGGTTTTTTTATTTGATCTTCTACAATATAGATTGATCTTGATGACATGAGAAGTAGGAAGGACTCAGATGGAATTAAGTTGTAGACTCCTCACAGTCGCCCCCTATTGCTTTGATAATGGCGTTGCACCCTTTCAGCATCCTCTCAACCAGCTTCATGAGGTCGTCAACTGGAATGGTTTTCAATTAACAGGTGTGTCTTGTCAAGAGTTAATTTATGGAGTTTCTTGCCTTCATTGAGGTGGGCTGCACCAACCAGGTTGTTGATCCTAGTTTAGTTAACCCCTTAACGACCACTGTGCAAAAAACAGTGCTGCATTAGCAGCCCGGAGTGTCTTCCCTGCTGGGGGAAGCGGGTGTTCGGCTTGCTCTAATAGCGGGAACCGAAGAGACCTTTGATTCCTATTATTTAACGCTTTATATGTTGCGATCAGTGCAAATGCAGCATATAACAGGCAGACAAAGGGAGGGGTCTCCCTCTGTCACCCATCGGACTCCTACGATGTGATTGCGGGGTTCTGATGGGTTGCTATGGCACCCGAAGGCTTGACTGCACTCATAGGCTTTCTAATGCACTACTAAACTGATCTGATGTATTAGAAGAGTGATAAAATATGGTAATAATCAAGTCCCCTAGTGGGGCGAAAACAAAAAAGTATAAATAATATAGTAAAAAAAAAAAACTGGCAACCCCCCCGCCCCCTTCTCCCTTTACAATGTAAAAAAATAAAAATAATCACACAAGTGGTATCGCTGCATTCATAATGACCCAGAGAAAAGAGATAGAATGTCATTTAACCCATACAGCGCACATCATGAAAAACAAAATAAAAGGCGAAAATAGCTGATTCTGCCCATCTCACCTTACAAAAAACACAATAGAAAGTTATCAAACGTTGCACAAATCAACAAACGGTACCAATAACACGTACAACTCATCCAGCAAAAGACAAAAACCACCATTGACATAAAAAAAGAAAAATGTTAGGGGTTTTAGAATGCAGCGATAAACAAAAGTGTTAAAACCCCCCTATATATCCCTGGGATTGGTGTGATCGTAGCGGTCTGCATTAAGAACCATGCGAGAATCGCAGATCTTCTTAATCTCGCCTCTAGAAAAGAAGCGGAATGAAAAGCAATCAAAATTGTGTATGTTCCCAAAAATTGGATAAATGAAGACTAAAGCTCATCCCGCAAAAAAACAGCAAGCCTCATAGCGCTCCGTCGATGGAGAAATGAAGGTACTACGGCTCTTGGCATGCTGCAACACAAAAGCAAACCGTTAAAAAGAGTTTTTGTGTACAAAAATAGCAAATCATAAAAGAACGGTCTAAACTCGGTGTGGCAGGAACCGTGCCGACCGGAGAATAACGCCATCATGGGGTTTATTCTGCAGACCGAATGCCGTAAAAATGAAATCCAAAAAACAAATAGAATTTCGTTTTTTTTCCACTAATCTACCTAAAGTTATACAAGACATTCTAAATACCCAAAAATGAGGCCATGAGAAAACAGAACTTTTCCTGCAAACAACAAGCTCTAACATGGCAATGCAACGGCGGAAAAAAAAAAACGGAAAGAAAAACAGCAGCTGATCATTAAGGCTAACTTCACACGGGTGAGCGCGATATTGGGCCGTTAGACTCAGCCCGGTATCGGGTTCAGGAACGCGCCATATTACCGCAGAGCAGAGCTGGTTTTGTATAAAAGGGAGGATTGGCAAGGGCTTCCCATTATCTCCAATAGGACACCTTGCATCGCACCGCACTCATGTGCACCTCGTACGCCGCGTGATATTGAAAACAATGGGCGAGGGGTTTCGAGGTAAAAGCCTAAAGATGGGACGATGCTAGAAAAAATATCACTTATGTATATGACGCCATCCAAAAGAATGGGGTTCATATTTGTGCGAGATTTTCTGGGCCGTGTGAAAGCGGCCTAAGGCGCAAACAGGCTTTGTCACTAAGGGGTTAAGCTGCGATCAGCTCTTGGTGTGAGGAATTCATGTTGCATCAACACTTTCTTATCTAAGATTTGTAACACCAAGTTCACTTGATCTGCAATCAAAGGTTAAACCTAGAAGAAGTGGGTCGCGGATGGTGACTGGTCAGGTCATCTTCCTAATAGAGCGATAGTAAAAACATGGCTACCAGCAGCAGCAAACATGGGTGTAATTTCACCACCCGGGAAAAGCCAATCAGGCTATCAGTGTAGTCCGCCATCTTGGGTTTTGGCTGCTAGACTAAGTTGAACTAGTTTGATCCACCAAAATTTGGGGATCAAATTGAACCTAGATTTGAGCCAACATTTTTCTATTTGATCGTAGACCAAAGTGTTGGTGCAACCATCCCTTAATGTGTTTGAGCTCATCGGTCGTGTTGTGCAGAGGTCCGGTTGGCACACAGTCCCATGCAGTGTTTAGCCCTACTCAACTACTGCTCTAATCCACACTACTTTAAAGGCTTTCTCAGACAAATACCACTGATAACCCATCTTCAGGATACGTCATCAATAGTTGATCGACTGGGGTCTGCGGTTCAGGACCCCAACCCATCAGCTGACCGGCGCCCGCTGTCAGCACCACAACACACGGGTACAGAGCGGAGGCCTTTAGCTCTGACCCATGTAGTGGCTGGTGCAGGGCTCACTGATTTTTATGACTGCTGCCACTACACAAGGGTCAGAGCTACTTGCCTTCACTCCGCACCCGTGACAGTGAGCACCCAATCAGCTCTGGACCCCAGCTGATCAACTTTTGATGACCTATCCTGAGATACATCATCAATAGTATTTGTTGGGAAAACTCCTTTAAGACATGAATTAGTCAATCTATACCATTTGAAGAAATCTTACGGTATCTTGAAGTGTAGTTATGAAAACCACGAAACGCTATGAAGAACCTGGCTTATATAAGGAGCTTCCCAGGAACGGAAGACTGAGAGTTACCGCTGCGGTGGAGGAGAAGTTCATTAGAGGTAGCAGCCTCAGAAACTACAAATGACAGCACCTCAGATTAGAGCCCACATAAGTACCATCCAGTAGCACACAGATCCCACGTCAACTTTTCAGGGGCGACTGCTGGAATCAGACCTTAAGTTCCAACTTCTGCAAAGAAGCCACTACTGAGGAACATCAACAAGAAGAAGAGACTTGTTTGGGCCAAGAAACACAAGGAATGGACATTAGACCAGTGGAAATCTGTACGCTGGTCTTAGGAGTCAAGCTTTGAGATTTTTGGTTCCAACTTCCATGTCTTTGTGAGGCTCAGAAAATCTGAAGAGATGGTTCCTACATGTGTGGTTTCCAGCATAGAGGAGGAGGAGTGATGGTGTGGGGTGCTTTGCTGGTGACACTGTCGTTAATTTATTAAAAACTGAAGGCACACTTAACCACCACGGCCATCACAGCATTCGGCAACAACATGCCATCGCATCTCGTTTGCACTTAGTGGTTTCTCAACAGGACAATGACCTCAAACAACCTCCAACGTACGTAAGGGCAACTTGACCAAGGAGAGTGATGGAATGCTGCATCAGATGACATGCCCTCCTCAATCACCTGAACTAAACCCAACTGAGGTGGTTTAGGATGAGTTGGACTACAGAGTGAAGGAGAAGTAGCCAACAAGTGCTCAACACCTCAAGGAACTCCTCCAGGACTGTTGGAAAACCATCCCAGTTGACGACCTCAAGAAGCTCAATGAGAGAATGCCAAGAGTGGGCAAAGATGTCATCAAAGCATAAAGGTGGCTACTGTTAGTATATAAAATATAAAACATATTCTGGTTTATTTAACACTGTTTTGTTTGCTACTTTACTACTTAATTCCATATGTGTTTCTTCATAGTTTACATTTACAATGCAGAAAACGAAAAAAAACAAAAAACAGGAGAAATCATGGGATGCAAACGTGTCCAAACTTTCGACTGGTACTGTGATGTTATAGGTAAAACTTGGATCTGCCTTTACCGCATGTATTTACTGGTTATTTATTTCAGGACTACCGGTTTAAAAACTCATGAAGCAACTAAATGTGTTCAAAACATAAAAGACAAATGTTATTGATAAAACTTGGATTAACCTTAAATGCCCCATGTCCATTGTCCACGGCACGCAAGGACTCCGAGTGTAGAACCCTGCACAGAATCCACCTGTGCCCGCTGCCGTGGACAGAGGCTGTGCGGATCTCCTGCATCCCGGCCAGATCTTCTTTCTTCTGTACATCAGATGGGTGTGCGCGCCGGCCGGTGTGCACCGCGCATGCACAGTGCTTTTTTTTTTTTTTAAATCTCCTGCTTTCCCGTGTCAGCTGCGGGTGTGCCGCAGATCGGATGGCTTCCATTGACTGCAATTTAAGACCAGTGGGGGACTAAATACTAAAAGAATGGGAGCGGTGAGGGAGGTGAAGTATGTCTTCTCTTGGTACAGCATGGTGAGCATGTGACCCTGAAATGTACTATTTATGACCTATCCGCAGAGTAGGTCATGAATAGTTGATCGGCAGGTGACAGTCGTTCAGAACCCCCAACGATCAGCTGATATTGGGTCAGCTGTCAGTAGGGATAGAGCCGGAAGCTAACAGCTTTGACCCCGTTGCGGTCCACGAGTTGATAATTGCAGGTCCAGCTCCCACTCAATTCCATGCAATATAAACCTAGGCTGCTACAAAGTGGACGGTGCCGTCTGCTTCCGGTTCTGTCCCCACTGACAGCAGGCCAAATATCAGCTTATCACCGGGGTCACAAGCAGCAGACGCTTGCCAATAAACTACTGATGAGCTATCCTGAGGATAGGTCATCAACAGTTGTGTCTTGGAATCCCCCTTTAATATGTGGGTGCACGTATGAATACTACATAAAAAGTGGCATGAACAGGAGGAGGGAACGGTCTTCAAGCAAACCTCCAGATGGCCTTCCTTGCCGTTGTTCCTCTGATCTACCTGTTCCAGGTCCTGTTTTAAGTTGCCAAGCATGGCCATTTTCATTTTTTTAATCTATCTAATGTATGATGTGCTGCTCTCTGATTGGCCAGAGCTGATCATGTTGAGCACATTAGAATTGCATCAATAGTCTACCAATACCAATGTGCAATGTGGATTAGGTAGTCAGAAGACTGTGGTGGCCCAAAACCAGAGGACAGGAGAGTCAAGGTCAGAGAAGACCAACAACAAGTAATATAACTCCCCCATTGGACAGAATTTTGCTCCGGGACCGGAGGGTCGTTTTCATTAACTTTTACTCCAGTTTTGCTCCAAAACGATCACTCGAGATGCAAAATAATTCTGCACCATTTGCAATAAATCTTGCGATGATGTCAACTCAATGAGCAGCCCCCAAAGATTCCAATCCAACAGCCCGATGACATCCCGTCCTACGTAGGCTTCTACAGTCCTGCGGATTGCTCACGCACTTGGCATCAGTTGTGACCCCACAGATTGCACACGGGGAGTCTACAAAATAGCAGCTTTTTGTATCACATAATACATGCATTCCTTGTTCAGAATCCATAATCCATACAGAGCGTTAAATACATATCTAGAGAATGTAATTATATGTTTCACTGAAGTCCCCATCAAAGGGCTTGCGGTGGTGTTTCTCCTGAATCGATACTGTAATGTTCTGTGCTCGCATAATCTTACCAAGCGTAAGTCTTGCCAGCAGCCTGTGCTTGGCAGTTTATTGGCAGTTACTTCTGGCACTGATCGAGAGACGTTAAAACTCAGCTTAGAACTTACAGGTAAGTAATGTTATTAATGTCTGCGAAATGTTCCACTTGGCACATCTGGGTTTGATAACTGACGTTCCATATGAAGATATATTTGCACCCGTGTTAAAAAGTGCTATGTGCAAGAAGCATACACACCTATCTGTCCATTCATAAGATGGGGAGCAACGTTACCCTACAGGAACAACGAGACCTTGATGAAAACCCCGGCACCGAGATTATTCATCACCACAGCCAAGCTGGGAGTGAGCGGCAACACAGAGAATTTACAAGGTGCGTCCGGACACAGG
The DNA here is from genome assembly GCF_035609145.1 of Eleutherodactylus coqui. Taxonomy (NCBI): domain Eukaryota; kingdom Metazoa; phylum Chordata; class Amphibia; order Anura; family Eleutherodactylidae; genus Eleutherodactylus; species Eleutherodactylus coqui. The sequence goes on from NC_089844.1 coordinate 13,746,693, forward strand.
TGCTACAACTGGAAGGGACCGACGCTGGCGGGACATCTGCCTGAGTGAAAGCAAGATTTATATATATATATATATACATACACACAAATATATATATATTAGATGTATGGAAATGGACAGGGTTACACCTAAAGTTGCAGAAGATTCCTGAAACTTGGATGAACGTCTCTCCATAAGAAGGAACTGAGGTCCGTGCATCAGATGTAACTGTCGTCCTGCACAAGGCTCCATCGCTTTAGTCCATAAGTGGTAAGATGTGTTATGTAAGAAGGTCCTTTTTTGTGCACCAAGCCGTAGAGTTTGAACTCCGTGCACCCAAGTATCTGACGGCGAGAGAGGTCGGATAATTGGCATGTTGGATATGGGGACTTCATATTGTAAAGTCTCCTGCAGGATTGGCCGTTATGTCAGTACAGAGAGTGGCCACTCAGTGGGCTCAGGACGGCTCCAGTACCCGCAGACCTGGCACAGGTCCATGCA